>NC_040887.2:13445241-13670241 GCF_900634795.4 Betta splendens | reverse complement strand
GTGTTAGTTTTAATTGCCACAGACACCTCCCAGCGACATATCTGTGGCTTCGGCCGCATTCGTTGGATTCTCACCAACACATAAATTCACACAACTAAGTTCGGTGTCACCGGCTGAGTTCAAACGCCTCGACAAGATTTGAGGGCATTTGCTGTTTGATCCCATCCGAGACTGGATGGATGAGAGATTAAAGCGGCACCACGTATAGACGACCGTAAGCAAAACACAATTTGCCGTGTGTTTAGCCGTCGGTGCTGAGGGCTGATATGATTCATATGAACAGACAGAGAAAGCGCACGAGAGAGAGAGAGAGAGAGAGAGAGAGAGGACGATGGAGAGATGGATGTGGGGAGATAAGCGAAGCGTCTGCGACAAAGCGCTAAGCTAACACAGACATCCCGGTTTTGCTTTCCCACGGGCTGCGCAGTAGGGCCCCGGTGAGTGACATCCACACAGCCAAAAACATCCCATCTGCCCCGGGGCGCTGTAATCAGCTTATCACTCTCAGAATGACTACATCAAGCTTTGACATACATTAGCAGCACTTCTGGGATCAAGCAACTTACAGTCTCAAACCCACACACACACACACACACACACACACACACACACACACACACACACACACACACACACACACACACACACACACACACACACAGGCAGCCTCTGCATGTAAGCAGCAGGACATCGTTAAACATGTACACAACACTCTGCAAAATCATCACAAACAAGGCAGAGACACGCAACATGCAAACACAAACTGTGCTAGCATTCTGACAAGACGCCAAAGCCCAGCTGATCTCTCTGTAAATATGGACATATGGTCGGCCTCTGCTGGAGAGAGAGAGAGAGAGAGAGATGGGTCTTGGCCGCCGTCCTCGTGCGTCCACAGGGAGAGCGCGACAGGCCGAGTCGTCTCATCCTCCCAGGACGTTCGTTCCTTTCCCAGAGCTGGAGCATTTAGCCTTTCGGACTCTTTACGTCGCCCCTGGGAGCGGGTCAGAGGTGTCCACTAGCGGTTATGCAACGGCGCATAACGGCGGGGTGAAAAGGAAAAAGGAAAGCAACGGCGATGCCAGGCTGACGGGCTGCTTATGTAACGCGCACAGATGGGTCCGGAGCGCTGATGTGAACCGTGGGCATCATGTGATGAGTCGCTCAAAGCAAAAACTGTGACAGCTTGGAAGGAAACCTGGCGCCGGCCGACTGCTTTGCTGTGTTCTCCTTTTATGTCCAAGTCAGAAGCTGCAAATCTCATTTGAGGAAATTTACCCGGAAAACAGAACTTTGAGAACCTGGATTTTGATAAACACTCCTTCAAATCATTGTGACAATGTTTCCACTGTCAAAGTGGCTAATAAATATCTGGAGAGCGACCACACATAATTGAATTTCAGTGCTTAATACTAGTCAGCCAGCTCCAACCCTGGGACCACGTCCGCTTAAAAGCTGACACATTATCTGCTCACTCCTTCACTTTGCGCCTCCTTCACCCATGTTCTGCGTCGTCCTCTTCCACTCCTGAGTCTTTAAACTGCTGCGATCAGTCAGTCTTTCACCCCCCCCCCCCTCAGATTTGCTGGCTGCTTAATCAGAGCTGCCGGGGACATCAGGCGCCGCCGTCATGCTGCTCAGCCTCAGGCAGCGATATTTACCGTTTCCAAAAAGCCTCCATTCAGCCACATCATTAAAACCAGCAAATGTTTGTGAGAACGGTATATCGAGGCCTTGTTCTGGAGGAGATCATGCGTCCAGTGATGTAAACAGGCTGGGTTTTGACACGCTAGGCCGCTGCGATAAGCCCCACGGAGGCACGAATCACAGCACAGCTGCATGCAATTGTGTAACTGCGGTGGAGGCTGCCAAACGTCAGAAGTGGCACAGTGAGTCAGAGTCGACCAGGCTGAGAGGAGAAACTGAATGCGATGCCAGGCGATGCGACACCCGGGCAGCGGGAGCCTGAGTTTACGCCAAGTTGCATGATGGGAGATGTAGGAGCTGCTGTTCTGGGACCAGGCGTGCTGTGGAGAGTAGCTCAGTCTCCAGGTTGAGGATCATAGCGAGAGACGGTGCCCGGTGTCCGTGTTTTGGCCGGTGGGACTGGAGTTGAATAAACATTAACCTCCATTATTGATGTCGGAATTTGATTTGACGAGGCCAAACACCTGCCTCTGCTGAACTGGACCCGCACCAGATCTCAGATTATAGATGGAGCACTTGGCAGCAGCAGCAGCAGGAGTTGACTCCTAGAACACAGGGGGAGTCGGAGGAGAGGCTGTTCGCAGCAGATACCGACGGTACCCTTGAAAGTCAGGGAGAAGGAAAACAGGAAGCAGGACATACTTGAACAGGTTTTATTAACGGTTTAGAACACACCACGGTAAAGCCTTTCACACATCTCCCTCCTTTGGCCGCTGGCGTCCTCCAGCTGATAAACAGCGAACCTAAAGGAAGTGGAGGGTGGAGGAGTCGGACCTTCCTCGCCGCCGCCGCAGCATACAGGAAGCCCAACAAATACACAAAGTCTCGCTTTCGGCGCAGCGGGACGCTCTCACGCGTTCCGCTCTGAAGGTGCGACTGCTGTCTGTATTTTTAAATGTGACCCTACAATAACTGTAGCAGATGTGTTCACATTGCAGCAAGCAGACGACTGGATTCTGTACAGTCTCTGAATATTAAATTACATTTTTCCAAATAAATATTGGTCCATTTTTATTTGTATACCAAGTATATCTTCCTGAGACACTTTTAAAAGCACAGACATGGTTGTACACATAGATATCTTTCTTTATCCATGAATATACTCAGTCTTATTACCTCTTACTCTTTTGAAAGCAAAATAACTTTTTCATGCTACACTTACTCCAACCATCCACCCCCATCACATGACATGTGCGCTTATCTGTGCCAAGACATACATAGTAAAGAGGCTCCTTGCTGCACCAGTGCAGCAGAACCCCCGTTTCAGATGCAAACACACAAAAGTAGACAAAGTTACAGTCAGATATACACACGGCACTAACTGCAGATGCGATCCTATTCACTGTAAATGACCTCAAAGTACGTCTGTGCAATCAAGTGATTATTTGTGTGAAAGTTTGTTGCTTAAATGGCAAAACCATAAAGTCAAGGTATACACTCACATGCTGACAAAAAAGAGAGTGTGTAATAACAGTCTTACAGCCAAAACAAGTTTGAAAGTACAAATGTGTAGGGAAGCTTTTTTTGTGACATTTCACAGTATCAGCGGGGTCCTGGCTTTCTCAACAGCTCTTCAACAATAGCTAGCCAATTTGTAGTATGGCTTTACTCTGCCAAGCTCTGGTACACACACACACACACACACACACACACACACACACACACACACACACACACACACACACACACACACACACACACACACACACACACACACACACACACACACACACACACACACACACACACACACACACACACACACACAACCTGTATTTAAGGAACAACAACTGCAAACATCCTCTGGCTTCATGTTCACCATTTACACAGGTCAATTATTGCTTTCATATACCATTATTGTTGTATAAGTAGGAAAATTAACAGAAATGTATCGTCCTTTACGTTCTGCAAGGTAGCGGCCCTGACCTGCAGCCCAAACAAACAAAAAAAAGAAGAAAACACACACAAACGTGTACGTTCCAACACTGAGTCTTCATTGGACACAAGTCCTAGATTGTCCGTAAGTCACGTAAGGCAGTAGAATATGAACAGACGGGCCTTCCTTCTTTGAATGTGTCTAAAAACGTCTGCTTGCCTCTTTATTCTAGTCTTTTATAGTCTATACGTTAGAGACAGCGTTGTTGGCATCCCGGGCCTGACGGATGCCGTACAGCCACTTGATGACCCGGGCATTCCTCTCGATGACCGAGATGCCGTACGGCACGCGTTCGCTGGCTCTGACGGGGCCGTCGTCCTCGTCGTCCTCTCCCCCCTCATCCCTCGCCCGGTCGGCCTCGTCGCCGCACTCCGAGCTGGGTGTGCTGACGCTGCGGAGCTTGGAGACCGACACAATGTCCGAGTTGGCCCTCGTGAAGCACTCCACCCCGCCCATTCCCTCCACCTCCTCTGGGTCCAGCCCGCAGTAGTTGAAGAAACGCTCCAGGTCGGCCGTCGCGCGAGAGTAGCGGTCGCTCAGGTCCGACTTGGAGCGGTGCAGCGACGGATGCTTGCGGCCGGACCCCCTGGAGCTGGCGTTCGATATACGGGTGAAAGCAGGCGAGGCGGGCGGGATCATGCCCGCTCTGACCAGCATGGGACTGGGCGGCAGGTAGGCCGGCGGGGATGGCAGTGTTTGCGAGGGGGCGGTGAGCTGCGGGTGGGATTGAGGTGGGTTCTGAGAGGACGGGGGAGGCGGGGGAGGAACCTGTGGGTGTGGAACTTGTCCCTGTGCGGTCTGTCTCGGCCTGACCGGGGGCTGCAGCTGGACCCTATGGACCTTGCTCACCTCAGCCTGAGGCCGGACATCCACCCTGCGCACAGTTACAGAGTTAGGGGAGCTGTAGGGCACTGGAAGCCCAATGCGGGGAGCTCGCGCCGGGACAGGTGGTGGGCGATGGGTGAGTTCTGCAGAGGTTCTGAGGTTATTATTAATGAGTGGAGAGGAAGTGCAGGAAGAGGTGGAAGACGAGTTGGTGGTACCGTGATTCAAGGGTTTGAGGTTGTTGAGCAGTCGGCTGCTCCTCTCCTGTTCTGCTGACAGACTACTCCCGATGCTCTTTGCCCCAGATGATGGAGATGATGATGAAGGGGAGCTGGAGAATGATGATTGAGAACAGGGCATGGGTCCGTCGCATACATCATTAATAAGATTATTGAGAATATCCAAGTTAAGAGCGGCTCCTCGTTTGGCTCCCGGCCCCTCTCTTCCCCCTCTGGTCTCCACATCAGCTGGGCAGCGGGCAACCTTGCGGGTTGGAGGAGTGCTAGGGGAGATCTGGCACTGCAGCATCATTCCCGAGGGAACCAGGGGCTTGCGGATGATTGGTGCTTTTATGGGGGCCTGGCGGTTGAGGGCCACCTGCTGGCTCTTAACGTACTTGGCCTTGTCAGCCTCCAGGCGCTCCACCGCACTCAGTTTACGAACGCCGGGCTCAGCTTGGCGGCGGAAGTAGTCCGGACCCTTGTTAAGTAACCGGAAGGGCATTGCGGAGGTGAAGGGAGCTCCAGCCAGGCGGCCGTCTGACGGCCGCAGGGTCTCCACCGGCATAGTGGGAGAGCTGTCAGAGAGAAATTTATGTCAGTGAATTTCAAAAAGCAGTAACACATAGGAGGAACCTGTGATTCCCTGCTCTGTTTTAATTGTGATCGGTGTAAATAAACACATAGTTTACAGTTTTATGGCTTCATTGTGTCAACCAGAATGTTGCACGTACAGTGTAAACTCAGTCCTGACAAAAGCTGGATAAGTGGGGCTTTAATGGTCAACCAACCTTTGAGGTCCCACATGTCGGCTCTAAGCAGCTCTTTTGTATTCCCTTGTCTTCGCACTCTGCTACCCCTCCTCCCAACCTCACCCCACAATCCCCCTTAACTTCCTTACCGGTGTCTGTGCTGCAGCTCTCACTTCTGTCTCCTCTCCGTCGATCCTCTTGTTCTTTTTCCCCCCTTTAGTCTGGGCTCAGAGAAAGGCTTGTGGGTGAGGGTCACTCTGTGTTAAATTCCACATCGGACCCGGTCAGGCCACCTCTATTAGCTCAGCGCTGACCCAGAAGCACAGACGGCTGTGGATCGGGGTCACCCGTCAACCACAGTGCAGCCGATTGCAGACTTTATCCGAAATGCAGGTCCAGTAGATCCCTCGGCAGCGATAACGGCAGCACAGACGCTTTTTACAATCCTCTCCACAGTCTCCGTCCAGCTCCCGTCAGGCTATCCAGCTGTGACTGTCCACAAACTCAGCTGGAGAGTCCCACAGTCCTGGAGAGGGTTCAAAAAAAGACATGAAGTCCAAAGTCAGATCAAGGTAAAGCGCTGTGCTCTCAGTGTGGTCTCGCCTAAACAAAAGCATCCCCAAACACCGATGCGCACACATACACACTCTCGCTCTCACACACATACACACGCACATACACACACTCTTCACCAGCTGACAGGCAGAGACTCTTCAAACACTGAAGTGTAGCAGACGGGACAGGCTTTAATAGAGAGTCTGGCTCCTCCCAGCCAGCCAATCACACGCCAGGCCAGAAGCCTCGGGGGGCGGGACAGCAGACGGAAGGCGCGCTCACATTGGTCCGACTCGAAACCGATGCCGACCAATTGGACCCCTCCCCCCGATCGCAACAAAACACTGAGGCAGGGTTTTCATTCAAATGAAAATTCTTTGAAAGGGAGAAAGGGGGTAGAGAAAGAGAAAGGAAGACAACGGGCAACACAGCTGCAATTTTTTTTACATTGACTTGCATCAAGCTCAGTGGGGTGCTATGAAAACATTGTGAAATGCAGAACGCCTGCACAACTGTTCCCCCTTTGTTTCAGTGGCAGCAGAGACAAAGTGACCATCAGACACAGCAAACAATGGATGCTTATCCTTTTCCAAATCTAAGTCTGCTTTAATTCGTGCTTTCATTGCATTGAGGTGATGCTGGAAAGAGTTTTCAGCATCTAAAAGCTCACGGTGACAAAGATGTGACCGTTTTTTTTCAGCCTCTACATTTAAAGCCAAAGCTGCTCACAAACACTCTTAATTCTCCAGAAAAAACAATTTCCCCCCTCACCCACCACCACTCCTGCTCACTCCTCTTATCTATTACCACAGTAAACTCCAGGGTTACATCACACCCTCTTCGCAGGCATGTTTTCCTCCCTTCTCCTCACCCCCACACCTTCACATATCTATCCAACGTATCCACACATTTTAATTAGTCTTTTTATAACTCCTTTCTTTCCTGTCCTCCCTCCACATGTAACCTCGTTTTTCCTACGCATCTTCTCTGTTGCTCTCGTCCCCAAACCGTCCAGCAGCAGCAGCAGCAGGCAGAGAGCGACGGCAGCCGAAAGCTTTGAAAACCCAGAGACCTGCGTGCACGGTCACACGCTCTGCTTTCATCATCTCAACAAACCAAAGAGTTTTAAATAGTGCAAGCTTCAATTAAAAGCCAATCGCTTGTAGGAAAATAAAGATCTACCGACATCACACTATCAAAAGCCCTCAGACACATCCCTAGGGAATACACTAGATAAAATGAAAAGTATTATGAAAACACAAGATAGAGACAGAGAGCAAGATACGAAGCGGATGAGGATGACATCATCCCATGTGAGAATATAATATGTTGGACTAACACATTCTGAATGACCCACAGCACAACAAGCAAATTCAGGTGTGTCTGTCTCCAGGATCAGGAACATTAACAGTAAAGCTAGTGTTAGTGAACAAGCCCTGCACATTAAAAAAATGTCCAAAATGTCCACAGCAAGCAGAGTTGGATGTGCAACAGCCGCTCCAAGATGGATACTGTACGTTGTTTACACAATACACATATAGGTGATGTTTCTTGAAATTGCCTAAAAAGAGCAACCGCTACCTTTAAAATGTCTCCAAACGCCACAGAAATGCGACTAAAATAGCTCAAGGTAATTACACATATTGTCGTATTTGTGTCCATCCATAGAAACTTATCATAAAGAAAGACAAATGTCTGGTCACAGAAACCTCAGCCACCCCAGGTTTAGCGTGCTGTGTCATTACACACCCTAACCCTCCCGGAAAAAGAAATTCCCTCTGGTCTTTTATGTCCACAAAAAGGCCAGGGTCCCAAAGAAAAACTGGACTTAGTCATTTCAAGGAACTGACATAAAAAATGTAATGCAGTTTGAAGTTTCCACCCCTGTTTGTGTATACACTTCTATGACACACACTCTGTCAATTGTTAAGGGAATTATAGGTTATCTCCCAAGCTGCTTTAACAGTAAACTCAGAGCTGTGTGTGTGTGTGTGTGTGTGTGTGTGTGTGTGTGTGTGTGTGTGTGTGTGTGTGTGTGTGTGTGTGTGTGTGTGTGTGTGTGTGTGTGTGCCCCTGCCCACCCACGTTAACTCATTTCAGCTGATAATTATAATCCCACGATCCACTCGTTGAGGCTCTTTGTTACCTGTTAGAGGTGGAGAAACAGAGAAAGAGCGTCAGAGCTACCAACAATAATTACTGTTGCAAGGGTCCAATGAGCTAGAACAAAAGACCAGAGCGGTCAAAGAAAAGGTGCTGAATTAGTTTGCAACTGTTGAAGAACCGATTTAAAGGCATGTAAATTGAAACCTAGCTACATTCATTCACTGAGAGGAACCATCTATGTGCAACTATTGTCAGGCTGGATGGTCCCACATTCCTAAAACCACCCGCCATTGTCATTAATTCCTCATCGTACATGGCCAGAAAGCTAAAACGTCAGTGGACGTGTGTGTGGATGCAGATTTCTAGGAACAAGCACCAACAGTCTTTTCTGTGTCTCTCTAACTTTCCCTTCATGTTCTGCAGCTACACAAACAACTGTCCTCCGCAAACAGTGGCAGGCAAACCACAGGCACGGACCACAGCTTGGGTCAGTTATCAGAAAACTATGCTAAACGCTGAGGAGCTGTGAATCCCTTCCAGCTGACACATTAGTGGGTGATGGTGTGCATTTTTATGTCTGTAGTGGGTGTTTGAAGCACTGTCTGTGCTATGTAATGTGATGCAGTAAAGAACATGCTTGTTTTAAAGGGTGGCAGAAGAGTTTTGTTTTCTTGTAGCAAACCTAAACACACGAGGAAATGTGTTTTGAAGGAGAGGAAAGAGGAAGGAGGAAACACAGGCCATATCGGATCCTTTCTTTACTTTACTTCTTAGAGAACCTCCCGAAACACCACGAGAAACAGGAAGATGCAGCAGCAAACACAGAGACAGGAACCATGTGCATTTGTGCGTGTATTCCTCGACGCCAGCCAGCCTGTCATATCGCGGTGGCCTTGGTCCCGCTGGACAATGACCCCAGACTGCATTGAAAACACGACCCCACCAGAAAGCGATTCCTGTCCAAAGTCAAAGAAAAGAAAAACACATCTATCTAATCCAGCAATTAAATAAAAAAAGACTCCCATACTGGAGATTCCAGGTTCTTTGATATTTCACCTTCACTAGAGGAGAGAATAGAAACACGGGCTTTAACTGGAGCCAGTTAGTCAGCAGCGACCTTTCAGGTTCGTCGCCCACTGGAGGGACGAGCAGGAAACGGTGACGCATTTCACAACAGGACGCATGTGGGGAAGACAAAAACAAACAAGCGTGCTCGGCCTGAGTGCCTGCTTCTGACTGTGTGTGACCAGCAGGTCAGTTTCACATCCATGTATTTCTGGACCTGAGGCTTTGCCACAAAGTCACACTATGGGGGTTAGAAGTAACGCTGACCATCCAGTCCTACCAAAAATAAATCAATTTTAAACATTAATAACATAAGCCCTTCTAGTTCTGGAGAAATCAGTGTGGTCAACCTGAACTATACAAGACTGATTAATGGAACAGAAGAATCAGTTCTTGTTTAAGACATAAATTATTAAAGGATCTGTCTGTTAAACTAATGAGAAATAGGCCTTGACCTGTGTGCAAACATATCGGACAATGTGCATGCAACGTAAATCAGCCAATCACGCCCCTGGGACTTGCAGGCTTTAGCGTTTAGGTCAATATAAAGCTTAAAGGAAGAGTTCAAAAGGTTATCAGCCACTCCCCCCCAGGGCCGCTTTAGGGAGCTCCTAAAACGGCTAATGAAGACAGAGGGGAGGGCACCGGAGTGCGATTCAGCCCCTAAAACACCTGGCTTCACCAGACAGGCTTCTGCAGCCATCAGCTGTAGCCACATGCTCATTTCATGCTGGAAAAGCTCTTGATTGCATAAAGAACTTAGTTACATGCATGACTGAAGAGTCTGGATGAATTACACAACTGTTATACACACTGGGGTCTAGTCAACGTCAAACTCAGCTATTGAAATCTTATGCATACAGTTGTTTTAGCACCTAGCTCCATCACTGAGCTGTGCATCCACAGAGGTCAGCATCCTCATTTACATGGGTACGGCTTTTATGGCACAACGACACCTTTGAGTGAACAGGAAAAGAGATAAACATATGACACTAGACCTTTGTCCATTTAAGGCAATAAAAAGGTTAACATGCTCTTGAAAGATAAACAACTAATATGCAGAACTACAACCCATCAGAGTGATGCATGTCAAGGATCCTAACGTAGCCTCTAGGGTGAAATACCTGCTCAGCCACAGAATTTCTCCTGATCATGGAAAATGTGATCCTTCACATAACCTGTGGTCATAGAGGCCGAGACAATTACCGCTGCATACTGCACCTCTGCATCAAACGCACACCTCGGCTTAGTGCTGCAGCAGTCCAGCCTGAGGGCAGGCAAAAAGATCCCCCCGCATTCCAGAGGCACGCAGGCGGGGACGCAATCACATACTGCGGGCCTCCTCCGGCACACAGTGTCGCTGGTGGGAGGGAGAGTGGTCACTGGAGTCGCCGCCGTGGCGAGGCCTCACTGTTGGCTTGGATACAGGCAGCGTTTCACTAAAACACACACCGCCGGTTGCACTCACCAGCACAAACGCAGTCGCACGCTGGACCCATTCTCCAGGTTCAGATCAACGAACTGTCAGATCAATTGTTATGTGCTCGGTTCTATAAACAAAAGGCACCTCTGGCACAGTCCCACTTTCTGTTTGCCCACATGAGACTTGTTGGTACAATCCACGCACTCGCCAGTGTCTCACCGCGTTACAGCTGACGGAGGGAAAACTATCCCGGAGCAGAGTTTGCCAAATGTTATAATCAAGACCAGTATTTTTAGATTTGGCATCACATCAAGGACTCGGAAGGACGGGCAAGAACGCAGCGAGGACAATACCTCCTTCTATTATCAGTTGTAAGACCATGTGGATCACAGTCAAGACATTAGGCTTGTCGTCACTTCACGCTTCAAATATTAACAACCAAGATCTGTATTTATATAAAAACGGGAATAAAACAAAGAAGATGACAAAGTTGAGCCTGTTGAGGAAACAGCCTCCCTTCCTTTTTAACGCACATGAACACAGCCCCACATCCACTCACTGCAAACACGCTGACCCGCTCGAACAGGACTAATGGGAGAGTTGACTTTTTACTTACATGATGGCAGGAGAAAACAGGAGGTGGCAGACACTTCTAGTCCCCGAAGTGCCACTAGAAGGTTGGAGTACAACTAAGCAAGGCTGCTTTCAGCTTTGGCCCAAGCCCCGGCGTGCCGGCGTGCATGTGGTGAGCAGAGTGAACGTCAACCTGAGCGCGGCGCGGCTCCTAAGGTAATGTTCTGCCCTCATTCTCCTCCCACCGAGGAAGACGCCGCCCTCTCTCCCTCTCTCTCTCTCAGGAAGCAGGAAGAGAGGTGGCGGGGCGAGAAGCGAAGGCTGTTTTCTGGCAGCCACGTGATGATCCCGGCGCCCTCTTCATGGTCACAGTGACGTGTTTGAAGACTAATTTCCATTAACCGTGACAGTTACACCAGTCATACAGGAAGTGGAGCCAGAAAGAAATCTCAACGTCGCGGAGATCTATTATCAGTAAAATCTGAACAGTTGGGAAGAATGTGATCAATCTATTGATTAAGTTTAGAAAGGTTACCGTTTTGTGATTTTACCTTCATCACCTATTGCTTTTGTTAACTTTACAGCTGATAGTCTTTATCAGCTTTAGATCCTGTCTGAAAGAGGAGCTTTCTTTGGAAAGGCCAAGTAGTAGGTGCACCATGATAAACTTAAAAAACACCTGCTTCGCTGATATTCAACATCAAATAACCGCTGATAGTTTTATACAAATGATGCTACATCAACACACACAACCACGCAGCAGGGAAACACTGTAGCCTCGTTCTCATTTCTTTAGATGGGAGCACAGCGCCGACGTAACCAGGCTGCACACCTGTGTGCTGACATCAAACTTAAAACACTTTTTTCTGCTTCTCCATTTTCATCTTTATTGAACTACTTCTCCATTCAAACGGTTTTAGGGGAATGTGTGTCATACGTGACATAGCTCCTCATTCAGAGCTACAATACAACCACTGAACCACTAATAATGTACAATCAAATGACTGAACCACATGTCTTGAATAGCAAATGAGCAGACAGACATTACCTTGGGAACATCCTTTAAGACATTTTTTTTCGTTGTCAGAAGATCAATGTGATGACACACTGTGTATTCTAATGAGTAAGGAAGTTGGAACAGGAAGTGGAACAACAGAGACCCAGGGAAAATAAGAAGAGGATTATCATTACGGCCAAGGTGTGGTCAGGAATATCCTGTCATTACCGGCTGTGGAGTAACATATCTGTATGTGCTCTGTGAATTTCTATAAAAGGATTTGTGTTCAAACTAAACACACGCTGTAGCCTGCCCTATAGGTGCACACTGTGGACGACATGCCCTTCATCCCAACTCCAACTACAAGCACGGGTGCAGATTTAAAAGGAGAGGGCAGGGTGGGGTGCGCCAGACCAACCTCCCTGTGGTACAAGTACACGTGCATACGAACCCATGCGGAAATTCATGCACCCACACCCTCGTAGCGGTCAGTTAATTCTCCAGAGGAAGCAGCAGGGAGCGGACTTCGTCTCCGACTCCTCACTGCAGAGGAAAACTAAGTAGTTCCTCGGAATCCGTATCGATGGGACGATAGAAACGTTTCAGCAGGGTCAACAAAAACACCCCCCTACCTTCACACTCTCCTTCCTTCCTTCCTTTATTCCACGCTCCTTCTGAACACTGAACCTGGCCGATATTTTAGGTTACTCAGCTCTGCTTTATACATCTCTATTGTCAAGTTCACCTCTATAATCCACTCACCCACACTCTCTCTCCCTTTTATCCTCACATCCTCTGAAACAGCCTCTGTGTTGGGGGTAAAATATTCCCATCACAATACCCTGTGAGCATCTCAACCTCCATGGGAACCCAAACCTTTGCTTTGAGACACTGAGGAGGCAGGCGGATTAGTGTCTTAGCGTTAAGTGTGTGGTGCCCTGTTATTTGGCTAAAACAGCCATCACAAACAGACAAATGCTCATTTATTCAAGAGTCTACATTGATGCTATTTTCCTTCCTGATTCATAACTAGGAATATCTCATAATAGTGGGCCTCACTATTACCTCAGCTGTAGTGCCTTTTTCTCATACCAGAATCAAAAGTGCATTAGTCCACACACACACACACATTCCTTGAATACAGGAACGCACCAGGCGAACATCTCGCATTACACACGGGCACGTCCAAGCAGGCCCCGTCTCACTGCATCCCACCTTGGTGAGGATACTGAACTGCATGAAACCGGAATCACAACCCTGGAGCAAGTATCAATACATGACCTTTACACGCGCGCACACACGCACGCACACACACACACACACACACACACACACACACACACACACACACACACACACACACACACACACACACACACACACACACACACACACACACACACACACACACACACACACACACACACACACACACACACACACACACACACACACACACACACACACACACACACACACACACACACACACACACACACACACAGAGCATTACAGCCAATGGCTTTAATTGGATAATTCTCTCTCTGCAAATGATAAACACTTGATCAGACAGTGACTCCATCTTATTTTGAGACAAGGTGGGGACAGTCAGACATGTCACACGGAAACAAAATGACTATGCAAACAATACACAACACAGTACATGGCAGTAGTGGGTACCATTGTCACACCACTTTCTCATCACGGACAGTTTTTAAATTCAACATGCTAAATCAGCAGAAATAGCTGCTGGGGTTTGATTGTTGCCAACAACAGAGGACACTCCGCAAAAAGCTACACTAACAGTCAGTTAATTCAGTTTAATTCATAAAAGACACAAAACAATTTCTTAATTCGCAAACAAAACTATGACAAAATGACAGATTTAGCCGAGACAGATGCAGAAAATCTGCCAGAGACGAGCTGCGACAGAAATAAAGAAGGAGATAATAAAGGAGAGTGAGACGCTGGAGCAAAGCAGCTATATTTAATGCCAGTCTGTCAAGAATGAGAATATCAAACAAGTGCAATTCTGCTTGTGAAGTAAGGCATCAACTCAAGGCAGCCTTATTTTGCTGTGCTGTTCTGCTGTTAAAAAGTCTGAACTATTTTCAAAACTTTGCCACAGTTTCATAATGTGCAGCTCTGACTCCTCTCACAGTCACTATTTCTCAGGAAAATGATCTAATGTGTTGGCAGGGAATTGTGTAAAGGGTTGAATCCAATTATCAGTTTAAGTAAACTGCTGCAGGCAGTTACCATAACCTCTTTGTAACTTGATAATAGAGTCAACAGACTTCATAAAAAAACAAGAACAATGCTGTAACTGCAAAGGTAACAACCACAAAGGGCTGCATGTCTTCCAGCAAACATATCTGCAAAATGATATGCAAACCGTGTCAGTGGATTTTCTGTACAGGAAACAGAGGTCAGCTGCAATTCAAATTGCTCGATAGACCTGTTATCAGCCCTGACAACATGTGTTGGCTTTTACAGGCTCAAACACGCTGCGAAACAGGCAGAGCAAATATGTCAAGGCCTGTATACTGCAGAGAAACAAAGGCTACCGTCCCACAGCACCAAAACACCACATGACAGTAAAAGCAAAGTATGCTTAAATAAATAAATAAATAAATAAAAGCAGTGACGTTTGTGTCTCTTCAGCTCATCTGAAAGAATGCAACACTGACTTCAGTAGAACAGAGGACATTTTACCTTGAACTAGATGAAGTGATGCTCTTGGCACAGTCAAGGACACTGGCTGCACATGTCCACAGGACATTTTATTTAGTGTTGAAGGAGATGACAGCTTCTGTTTTTGATGTTATGTTATTCAAACACAAATGTCTTCCAACTTAAGTACTACTGATGTTGGTAGATACTACCAAGAGAAACCTAAACTTAATTTCTACCAATTATATGGAAAAGAACGACGTGTTACAACTCAATCACCACTCTGTCTTAACATTTATGATGCTTTGGTCAACCTGATCAACAACCCATCACAATGGCTTTGTGGTCTCAGCATGACACGGCTGCAGTAATCTACATGGAGACACGGTGAAGCTGTTTGTTTGAACTCTGGTTAGTAGGTCAGTGGGTGCGATGAGGAGGGGGCAGGGTAAATAATAATGGTTAACGAGAAGCATGTTGCCAAACAGCATCTTTCAAAATAGGCAAAAGGACAGAGGCGGCGAAAGGCGGCCTTCTGGGAAACTAAACAGAAAAGGAATGATGAAATGAAGGCTGGCATTTAGACTCATGCCGTCTGTCTTGGAGAGGAGATCATCCAAAACTACAGACACAAACTGTCATGCAAATGCTCTTCCCTACACACAGTAAGGGTGTGTAGGAATTCGTGTAGACAAACAGATGAGCACACACGCATCAAACTACATACTGTATTTGATTAGTCACCGCTGACTCAGTTTCAACTGTCTGATTCTCAGCCTCTAATCTAATTATCATAAATGACTTAGTGCGTGGGGTGTTACAAACACCACAGGTACGACACCACCTGGCAGACATGCAAAACTCAATTTAAATAGATAATGAAACAACTGTATTACAAAACCCCAATATCCCGGTTTCATTTTGTTGCACGTCAAGGCCTGATCAGCCGTCAACTGCATTAAAAACAAATAATTATCACAAAGAAATACATTTTTGCTAGAAGCAATCATTATGAGGTTTCTGGTGACCACAAGTCAGGTTCTCTGCAGCTCACTCGTTTACACAAGTAGAATCATTTGCATGTGAGCGATCAGCACGTGAGTCCAGAGCAATTTGACCTCCACGGTTGAGCCAGAGACACAGCACGACCGGGAAAAGGACTCACACTGACCTCATTCCTCACGGGGAACTGGCCCAAACTGGGAGCACCCAAGGGCCAATGGCTGAAGGGAACTCCAGCCACATGACTCCTACTGTCTAGGATATTTGGGCCAGGGACGGCTTAACTCAACTGTGAAACCAGCACAAACACAAGGGTCTCTCTTTGAAAATTGAGAGATCACATGTTTTAGGGGTTTGCTCTGTTGATCAAGCACAGGATAAAATACTGAAGCAAAATTATCATCAAAAAGTAAAACCCATTCATGATTTTTTATTTAAATCTTTTGATTTTACATTACAAGTATGTTGCATGTTTTTGTTTTTGAAAATTACATCCTGCAGTTCCTGCAAATACAATTGCAGCATCTTTATTTAGTATTGAAACAAAGAAAAAGCTGTTAGAAAAATTTGTTCATCCGTTATTGTGTCAATTGCTAATTCATTGATATAATACTCACATTGTGACTTGTGTGTTTCAGGTGAACACTTTCCAGCCGAGGCTAGAGCTTGACGGCAAGCAAGGCCCGAGCTGCATTTGGTTTCCACTGCGCCGCTGTGAGACACCACAGAAAGACAGTTAGGAAGAGAAACAGAGCAAGACTTCGCACAGTCAGCAAAACCATGCAACGGTTTGACAGCAGCCAGACAGCAAGGGTGAGAAGCCATGCAGCTTCTGAGCCAGTCCATGTGACACAGCGTTCTACACACAACACTCCAGCCAAACTTTTCCAGTGTTGGAAATTATGTTCACTTAGAAGTATAAAGCCTGCACTGAGCATAGAAAAATAAAGCACATTTCCCTGTTGGCTACCACGGTTGAAGCCACAACTAGAGAAGCAGTACACAGCCCAGGCCACAGTATTATTTGCAGAGTATTCATTGTGATAAATGGTTCGGTGGCTTTGTACGAAAAATAAAACATAATTTCCCAACTAATCACAGGCTTGCGTGTAATAAACTTGTTCTGAAGGAGCCAGCATTAGCGGCAGCGGTTAGTTACTCTGTTTTGCATGCAGTTCAGCAGACTGACGTAACAGACGAGATTAAACGTTCTAGCACGTCCGTCTGTCAGATACGTGGAGCGCGGACTGTAGTATCACCACCACTGACATCTACCATAGGGCATAATTACAAAGGATTCCCTGGTTTTCTGCCAGACTGGCTGAATTCACAGCGAAGCATTGCCGCCACTACAAGCAAAACACTGCAAAATGAACAACAGGGTGGTAAAAGTAGATGATGTCCTGAGGCACTGGGGACTTACTGGAGAACAGCTTCAGAATGCTTCAGTTCAGGCAGTGAACCAAAAGGTATTTCCATTACGTAATCTTCTGGCCATCATGGTGGTAACATTAGAATATTCAATTTAGCATTATATAAAACAGAAAGAGCATTTTGCCAGCAATTTGTCACAGCAGAGAAGCTGTAACAAGCAAATATGTGGTTTTGATAGCAGTGATGTGAAAGTACACCCCATGGACAGAACACTAGTGGGCTGTGGTGGGCCTGTGTCTCAACTTAAAAACCCCATAAGCTTCTTTCCAGACACCAAACCCTCATCCTCTTCCTCCTATTTGATGTTTTCCCTGGTTTCTAATGAAGGAAGCCAAATCTCCATGGATTGTTCAAAAGAGAGATGTATATGACAGTAAACACTTCTGCATCCCTGCCATGGACTGTTATTCACATTAAATAAAAGTACACCTTTCTAGTCTTAGCAGGGGGTCTGTGGACTGTTTTTCTTGTTTTTCCTCAAGACAAATACTGGCTCACTAAGGGACCCGTAAAAAGTTACTTTTCCAGGCTGCAGGATGCACATTCCTGACCTGGGAATGATTAAGGATGGAAATTACAAGGTGGAGTTTGTTGCTGTGCAAGAGGTGAACAGATTGCACAAAACTTGAATATGAGCCAAAAATTAAACCTTCCCTATACTTTGCAGTTAGTTTCTTAACGTATTATAGTTTACTGTATATTAAACAGAATGTCTTTCAAGGAATGGAGCCTAGGTGAAAGGGTCCATCTGGTAAGATGGTCAGATGATGATGATGATCAGAACTTTAACATTCGGTTATTTTGTCATCCATGAAACATGTAGAACCCATAGACCTCTACTCTAGCGCCATGCGTTTTATGCTGAGTCTGGTCTCAACCTGCTGACTCAGAGCGACTGCAGCCAAGCACATCCAGGAAGGGACATCTGATTCAACAACATTACTATTCAGGTCTTCACTTCCTGCTCTGATGGAGATAAAGGAACTAGTCGCCTGCCTCTGGAGAAAAAACCTAAATACATCAACAACAACCAACACGAGCCCCTGTGAGACCTTTGAAGCCAGACAAAAGGTATTCACATCCTCCAACACTCAGGAGCGGACTTCCCCTTTCTATGTAAAAGTCATCATGCTACACTATTCTGGGAATTCAAGACCCCAGGTAGGATAGGCCTAGTTTCCCAACACACACCCCCAGTAGGATTAGGCAGAAGTGGAGGTTACCCACAGGCTAACTACAGGCAAAATAAGACATGGGCAAAGAATGTGTGACTCACTAAATCCATAACAACAGCCTCGTCGTAAATCAATGCAGCCCAAGATTGTAGTGCTTATGATGCATTTAGGTCACAAAGTTTATCAAGGGCCTCTCATATCAACTTGCCTAATCTGGGATTGTAATGTCGCCATCTTTGATTCAGACATATTTTAACTTGTACTTCTCAGTGGACTGGATCCAGACCATCATGTAGATGGGTTTAAAGGCTTAGAACACTGTGCAAACGCTTCACGGCGGCTGCAGGTGTTTGTAAATGGATTTCTAAGGTAATTAGCGTCTCAATAAAAGTCAGTAAAAGTAATACATTTTTATAACATTGTATGTTGATACACGAGGGGCACACACGTAGCAGATGCGTTTTTTCTCTTATGCTAAGTGGAAGAAGCTTCAGATGTTAAAGCCACGTTCTACAGTGAAAGGAGCCGTGACGTGAACGCGAAGCGATGTTTTTTACGTTTGTCTTTTTTCGCTTTAACGACCCTGCATTGGTTAATGTGACGACTTTCATATGAAAACACTTACCTCCCTGTTTCCAAGAAGATGCTGTTTATGCTGTACAACACATAACTTAGCAGATAACTGGAGACGCCGGTTTATCGTTCACCACGTTAACGTTTAACAGGGTCCACTTTCACAGAAACGTTCAATTGTTGGCGCGGTTGAGACCATCTGTGCAGTTTAATTACTGTGACACAAAACACTGTGATTAACACTCGAAAAGAATAATAAGACGCTTATACATGAGAAGCACACTATAATTAGGAGACATCTGTTGGTTCTTAATAGCTAAATCATCTTCACCTTATAGCTCATGTGTGGAACACATGTGGGACACCCCCAAATGAGCACACTTTGGTACGGTCGGAGTTTCCCTCATTGGTCGGACTGAGGCTTTTACAGTTTTGGAGGACGCTGCGCCCGCTACCTTGGCAACCACTTTCTCTTCTCGCGAGAATATAAGTTTGAATCAAAATTCTAAAAACAAAATCGTCTGCGATACAAAACAACGAGTTAATTTAAACGCCGAATAAAGCGGCCTCAGTAGCCTCAACATTTTCATTGTTTCTACACTTGTCATGTTACAATCCTCACAGTAATATTTTTATAGAGAATGATTCATTTTATTAGTTTTGGAAAAATGTTGTGTAGGTGATAATTAATCAAAAATTTTTTGTATTATTGGTTAGATTTTAACTACTTTAGATAAATACCTTAATTATATTTATCAGAAAGCACAAATTTAACTAGTGTTACAAACAGACCTAGATTTTCTTTTTTGCAAATGTATCAAATCTTTTACCTCAGTGAATGACATTTCATCCCCTCAAAGGCCTCTGAGAGGATAAAAAGCTTAAAATAACTCCTTGTTTTCAAAAAAAGGATTAAAAGTAACTAAAACGAGTGCTTTCTGTATTTTGGTAAAAACATTTACATTTCTCAACAGGAATCATCAGTTTTTAGTCTGTTGAGTCATTCTGAAGCTGAATCTTGAGAGGTTAGTAAGGTTAAAAGACCACTGCAGTTTTTCCAAAATAAAAACACAATCTGCCCCCTTCAAGGTCTCCTGAAAGACAGAGGGGGCCAACGGGGGGAACTGGGCTCAACTAATGACCAACCAAGCTGGGGGATGATCTAATGTTTTGGCAACAACCTGCTTTAATTAACTAATTCAGGATGAACTCAGCTTTAAGTAGAGCAGTGTTTTTCCTGCTCTTTCTCCACATGCGTGCAGGGAGGATGCAACACTTACCACATTGTTCCCACGCGGATAATCGTTGTTTTCCTTTCCTCAGAGACCCGAGAGTTCTTTTTTTCACATTCTGCGGAGGAGTAACTAAAACGCCTGGGTACGTGGAGATAGGAGTGAGGGTGATGCCATCACGGCTAGTACCCACTTCATCAAACCACACTTCTTAGTGTGTGTTTTGTGAAAGCTGTTGCCTAAGGAATCCCACCTCGCCGTCCTCGCCGGCATTATTTGAAAAGCCAAATGATAAAACAGATTATGTTTTTAAAAATAGACAGTTAAAAAAGGCAATAATGTGCAGATACATTATTTACCAGAAATATTCAATTCATCATATGCTGTATTGCGCTGCAGTGAAATTTGGGGCAGTGTTTTTTTGTCCACTTTACTAAAGCCTTCTGCTTTTGCAACCACAGTAGAGCTATTGTCCCCGTTTTTCCAGTGGAGCTAATGTCTAACTGAAGCCAGCTCAAGATACAATCCAGTACACGCACAGTAAATCCTGTGATCATTTTTGAGTAAAGCCTGTATGCTTTTTCTTGTTTATCTAAATTTAACCTGCAAACATTTGAGAGCAATAAATTAGCACAGATAGACAAACAACATTTAGTGTGTGCCAGGTTCCAGAGAAGAGGAGCCTGAAGCTGTGAACCAGTTTATTAAACCAGATCAAGGAGAAGAAGTTCATCTGAAACATCAACAACACACACCATCTACAAAATAATCTTTCTGAACACGCAGTCGCAGTGAGTTGAGAAAACATGTAGAAGACAAATGACATTGATGTTTCTTTTAACTTGACACGCTCAGGACAAGCTCTGGCGTCTGACTGTGTTTATGCCTGTGTTTAGTCAGGATGTGTACTTCCTACTAACTTGAGCACGGTGAGCGTTGCCAAATCTCTTTTCCCTGTTACATAATCTCCTCATCTATTTGATGGACTACCTGAAATTTGGCAATCTTTCACTGCCACGTCTTCAAAAACACAGGCTTATAAAGTGCAAGTATTCATAAAGTGTGACAGCTCCATCATCAGTTATGCTTCTTGTGTCCTGATGTTATTTACATACCTTGACCTTTGCCCCCCGTATGTCGCACAAAGACCCATTAAGTTCAAATCTGTACCCTGACCCTAAGATTGTTTAGCATCAACTATCGGATATTATTACTGTGCCTATGAAGCATGTTTTAAAGCCAGTAGTTTGTGTAACTCTATGATAAAAATAACGCTACCAAAACGAAGACCTGATTTAAAAGGATTAAAACATCTACTGGCAGAAGCTGAGCACAAACAAGATCATCTTCAAGCGATGCAGCAACAGAACTAAATACTAACTCTAAATTAAGCATAAGAGACATTTTATATTTAGTGTTTCCATTTTTGTATTACACAAAACCGCTTCCCCTACAGGGAAACCGATTTTCCACAGGTTATCATTTTACCGCTGTTTACAGCCCCACATGCAGCACTTGATGGCCTCTTCAATGACTTCCTGTTGAGGAGAGGAAGTTCATAGGGGTCCAGACTTTTTGCCCAGCCGTCAAATCAATGGACTTCAGAGAAAAGGAAAGCACTCGGATGCAACGTCATCAGCCGCTGTGATTGTTGTGGTAACGCAGGGTGTAACATGCGGTAAAGCCTGTGGCAGCGAATATGAGGGAGCGTTTACGGTACACGCTGCATCGTCCCGTGGACTCATTAGGAAAACCTTCCACTCAGGACACCTTTCATTAACAACATGGAGGAGGAGTCTTGATCCTGCTAGTTAAGGAAGACATGATTAATTCTCACAATCTTTGGTCTCCACCGACTCCTGGAGAATAAATGTCTCTTTAGCTGCTAACTCAGAAATTATTTGCTAACTTGCAGTAATGTTTAGAAGGGAGTCTTCAGTAGGTGGCTAATGAAATCGCTCCTGTGATTGTTTTATAATATGCAAATACAAGAATGTTTTCTCATCCATATTTATAGTGTACCATCATATTCCCCTTTTTTCATTGAACTTACTTCCCACGAGTAAAAAGTGTGTAATGTAGAAGATACAAATGAAAGCACCAGTGCTATCATCAGCTTTGATTCTTTGGTCTCAACTTGACTATACATGGCTTTTCCAGCATACATCTATTTATACGTCTGGTTTCCTGCTATTCAGAAACTCCGGAGGCGACTGTTCGACTATTGGAGAAAGACCTGTCTGATTACATCACAAGTCCTTCACTTCATTCCTCCTACCAGTCATCCCACTTCTGGCACGGAGCTGTTCTTTGTAAATCTATTTATTCACCTCGGAAGAACTACTGTACGTATTTAGAACTGACACTTCGTTATCTCAGCTGATGGTTACAGATATCTGCGCCGGTTTGATGACATTGTTTAGAAATTCTCATGAAGTGCAACAACACAAAGAAAAGATATGTAGATTTATTCCTAATGCGTTCAGATACAGTATTTGACTTAGCTTAAAGCCGAATTTAATGATTTTTGCCAGAGCAGCATGTAACTAAGAGACAAGGAAATATAAAAACACGGTGGGGTACAAACCAAACCAGTCAAATCATCTAGTGGGAAACATAATAAAGCCATGTTGCACAACAGTCGGAAAAAGTGGACGAACAGTCCCAGAAAAAAGGCCGGGTGAAGTGCGGCTTCCTCTGGAGCCCCGGTTAAAACGTGAGCTGAGGACGGGGTAAGTGCAGAGGCCGCAGACGAGACTTCCAGCGGAGCCGACCGCAGCGTTCTTCTGGGTTTTATAATGGTAGAGTCGGTCGGAGTTACCTCCACTCGCTGGAATGTGAGAAAAACGGAAAAACTGACACATGCACATAAAAGCTACTTGCTAAGTAATTGCATTCAGCTCCTCCATGAGCTCATAATTGATCTCTACTCACATGTGGCAACAACTGCTTAAACACGGACACGCTCGTGCAGCTCCAGCCGTTCACCGTGCACAGAGCACATTTCATGTGACGTAATAGCAAGTCAGAGCAAGGTTTAGTCGAACCACCAGACATTTCTGCCTCAGTGCTTTCAGACAAGTTCCTCTAAAAGTGAGTTCACCCAAAAAAACACAGCAGCTCGGCAGCAAAGGAAATTTTGTTTGTGTTGCTCACAGCACTGAATGCATGTGTTTCTCTGAGATGTGCAAATTCCCCTAAAGAAAAACAAATGCCACTATAGTGTTCTCCAACTTCTCAAATGCCAAAATATAATATATACATATATAAAGTAAATATATAAAAAACACTTAAAACACATGTGTTTTTATCTTTATTCAATAATATAAACTCGAGTTTGTGTAAAAAGCAGAACATGGTGTGTGTGTGTGTGTGTGTGTGTGTGTGTGTGTGTGTGTGTGTGTGTGTGTGTGTGTGTGTGTGTGTGTGTGTGTGTGTGTGTGTGTGTGTGTAGAATAACAGGCTGGGCACGTGTGGAGGTGGAGGGGTAAAGGTCAAGGTTGACAGACTCAGGTCAGGTGATCTCAAAGCGGAGACAGATGGTGATTTACCAGTGTTTGCCATCGGTTCCCCTCAGACACACACAGCCTCATCCAAAGGAGAAAAGCCAGTACCGGTGACAAGAAAGCAACAAGGACAGTATCACATTATGTCTTTGACAAGCGTCAGATTTACCTGATGCACCTGAAGCGAGCATGAGGAACTAAACACAGGAGGGAGGATGCTTCAGCTCAGATATCCAGAGCACAATGCACGGCTCATCAGGCCAGGTCGTATTCAGTTCAGCCCCCATATGGCAGCTCGTTGGTGCCCCCCCTCCCCCTCCGGGCCCCCGAACCCCCGAAGCCCCAGTGTTAAACACAACCGGACACAGAGCACATTAAGCTGCGTGCGGATGGTGAGTGGCCGTTTTCTATAAAGGCTCAGGATGCAGGCGCTTTAATGATTCCACTCTTTACTAAAACACTCGGATGAACAAACCAACAGAAGACTTCACTTTAACGAGTCTCGTCAAAAACTATTTAAGACGTAACATTAATAAACCTGATCAATATGATCTATATGTTTTCACTTTGGATGTGTGATTTCTCCCCACCCACAAACTTCATGGCAATAAATCCATGGCCAATTTGCCAAATCGACCGCTGAACTCCAATTTGTGCCAAAGGTTGCGGAAAACGCATAAATAAGATCAATTTCTCCGCGTCCCTCCCTCGGCCACCTCCACTTCCCAGCTGCTGCTCCACACCTCCATCTGATCCCCAGAGAGGAAGGGATGCCCTGGCAGGATGGAGGGAGGGGGCGGATGGGCGAGACTAGACGCTGGGGGTCAAAGGTCAGGGCTCCTTTGTGCCGGCTCCCCCTCCGTCACCACTATCACCGTTGTTATAACACACTCCCATTTGTGTGAGCGCACACGCGCATTTCAGCCGGTCCCTTGGGCCCCGGTGGAGCGCAGTGGACCCCCACACGCTCACTCATAATGGGGTTTAACCACGGGCCCGTGATGTGGGGCTTAACGGTGGAGCTGGGGTCAAAGGTCAGGGGACAGAAACCCTCCTGACCTCCAGCTTTAAGGCACACACAGACAGAGAGAAGTCGTAACGCTCCATTCTTCCGTCCACCTCATATGTTCCTCATGTCTCTTTATGGTAGAATCACAGCGATAAGCCTCATTCACTCCACCATCGGTCTCGGCGTCCACCTCCTGCAGGGGATGGTATGTTCAACTCCTCATTCACCAGGGAGCGGCTTCCTCCTCGCTTCAGACGATGACTGAGTGAGCGTTCTCTCTCTCCCGTTACCTCCATGACCCCCCCCCCACCCGCTCTTCCTCCCGTCAGAGCCCAACGCATGACGCACAGCGTGAGGCGACATGGAGGAGCCCCCCGCGGACCCTCGGCTCTGCGCACACACACACACACACACACACACACACACACACACACACACACACACACACACACACACACACACACACACACAGCCTTCAGCAAAACATGAATTATGGATGCTATGAAAATGAATAATGGAGAGACGATTATACATGTCGCTGGTGCTTGAACTAAACGGGAAACAAGACGTGAGCCGTCCCAGTGATGTCGCCGTTAGATCTGACACAATGTCTGGTTGTTTAGGTGCCTGCCAACAAACACCTTCAGAAAAAGGCAGCGGAACAACTTGAATCCCTGTCGTTTGATGAGAAACACAACAGCTGAGCCTTTGCTGAGATTCTCGCAGATTTCGTGGCAGAATAGGAGGCTGTGTGTGTTAAATATGTGCATATGACGCGTGTCACAGGACTCCAATAACCGACGGCGGCTCCATCCATCACTCTGGGCTCCCAGCAGGGTGCCGCTCTAGAAGCCAGGATGCGACTCCCGCACCGAGCTGGGACAGAGTCGGTGTAATGTGTCTGACTGCCTCTGTGGCGTCTCACCGTGATGCGACACGCAGCGTAAACATGTAGAACATCACGCGTGACGTCTGTGCGCGCGTGTAAACAGCCAAAAGGTTTATTTTTAGACAACGCAATTCCAAAACACCTTGTGTGACATTTCCACATAATGGAAGAAGGAAGCGAGACATTAATCACATCATTCAGACAAACGAGTGTTTAACAGCGTTTTGACCTTTGACAAACTCTGAAGACAGAACAGAAAGTCAGACACACATTGTGTTTCAGGCATCTGGCAGATATTTGTTCCTCATTTCTGAACGAGAACTGAACCAATACACTTCCCATTACTGGCAGTTTGAACAGCTAGAGCCAACACGTTCTTCAGGGACCTCTGTGATGCTGTCGTTTAACTTTTCAACTCTGGATTCCAAAAAGGAAGACGTCGCAAAAACATCTGTGATAGAAAAAACGAAGACAAACAGAAAAACCATCAGCGCCAAATACACAGATTAGAAGCTGATCCATTCCGGCCGCGTCGTCCAGAGGCTCTGGGCGACTTCTGCCCCGTCACACAGAATGAGCAGAGGTGACAGAGGAGAGAAGCCTCGCAGATTAATAGGTATTAACTTGATTAGGACGTAGCGGGGAACCGCGCTGGGTCAGGACCCGGGTTTTGTGTTCACAGGTGATTCATCATGGGAAGTGAACCCTGACCGACACAGAGGAAGGCTTCCAGGACATAGACAAACGGCCCTGGCTGCCACAGTAACCAGCAACACAACAGGAATACCAAGAGGGAGCACTGGGAGGCTCGGACTGGGAGGCCTTACTTACCAACTTGCGTTGTCTATTACAAAAAGTAATTCCGAAAAGCTCCTCATAGAGTAAATGCGGGCGTCTGATTTCTCCCAACAATCTGATTATGTTCCAAGGAAAACAAGCCCAGCTTCCCTGGATGAGGGAAATCTGTAAACTAAGGCTGAGACATGGACACAGGCAGAGATCATATCACACCCCACCAGACCTTAACTATGAAAAACATATAGTACAGTGTCATGATGTGACATGATGATGGTTTTGATCCTGCAGTTAAAAAATCCTGAAACACATCTGCATTTCACAGCTGATTTCGGCGTTTCCCCCCGTCAGCGATGCAGGTCAGGGGGCTCAGGCGTGGGATTAGGAGCCTCCTGGACGCCTTCCTGTGGAGGTATTCTGGACATGTCCAACATCCAGAACCGCTGGATTACACGGGAACCGAGATCCCTCAGGAGAGGGCGCGCGCCGCAGCAGCGAGCCAGTAAAACAGATGAAATGAAATTAAGCCCTGTGAAATGATGAGTATTCCGCTCGCACTGCGGTAAATGATGAAAGAAGGTGATGGAGGCTGTTTGTTCGGATTACGCATGCGGCGCGAACACTCAATCATGGCCACTGCCCAATTCCTTTCATCCTCCGTCGTGCCATCGGTGTTGGCTTTGAGGGGAAGCCAATCAGGGGGCGAAGGGCCACCAAACACGGCAGAACAGAGCCCGAAGTGGGGCGGCAGGAAAAGAGGGATGACGAGGAAGAGGGAGGAGGCGGTGGAGCGGCGTCGCTATCACGAGAGGGAAGAGAGTGACCCAGTTCTGCACAATGACTGCAGGGTGGAAGCGGAGGGCAGACGATCGCACAAACCCAGCAGTCAACACACACACACGCGCATGCGCACACACGCACACACGCACAGGTTCTACAGGAAGTCCAGGTCCAAACGCTACAAGCCGGGACTCGACGGTGGCAGACACAAACATCAGGAAGATCTGAGGCCACACAGCATCAGTCTGGGTGCTGCTTTCTCTGACCTACATTCGCTGTGTAGGAGGAATCAGATGCATTCTGGTGACAGACAAGCAGAGACTCTGTCCTTGCTCCTCCTGCCTCTCTCTGCCCCGCGGCGCCCCCCCCCCCTCAGCTGACTAAGCTGCAGAACAAATGAAAGGGAAACTTGCGAGAGATAAAACTTGCAAAGCGGAGTGGGATCACAGGAAACAGTCGCCCTCCCAGTAACTTTCCTGCAGGGCAAAACAGAGCATCCCTCGGTAAAAGGGATGCGACGAGGCCTTCGTCTCCACCGAGGATGACGAGGCAGCGCCGCGCGGGGCGGGATCTGTCTCCGTCAGGGCGTCAGACGGGGAACAGGTTCCGCTCTGGGCGTCAGGTCCACTCTGGGCTCGTTCCCTCCCTTTAATCCTCATTTCTGCTCCTTTATTGTCGTAATTGAGGATGAGGGTGAGAGCACAAGCGTGGGGTGGGGTGGGGGGGTCCTACAGATATGAAGATGAAGTGTGCTGCCGTTGGAGGGGGGGGTCTTATTTGCACCGTCACGGCCCCCAGCTAATCTCCATAAGTGAATCAGGGGCGCGTGGCCCTCGCTTGTGCTCCAACGGCAGCTGCCGTCTTGCCTCGCAGCCGTCTCCATGGCCTTTTTTCCTGCCAGGGGAGATGAGTGCACTTCATCAAGCCTGACGCCGGGTCCCTGGATCGTCTGTGGAGTTACTTTGGATGTATTTCTGGCGAGAAAAAAAAAAACGGCTGCACGCAAAGCATGTTTGCCTGGGATGATTTTTCCATAAATGGAAGCTGAAACCCAAGCGGCTCGCCGGCGTGCGGTCGGTTAATGATATTGACAGGCGACGACTGTCAGAAGAATGATGCGTCTGTGTTCAGCATTAAGTCCGTGGAAAAAGTCAGTTTCAGTCTGAATCAGCGTGTGAATGGCCAAGAGCAACTATACAAACATGTATGACATATTATTATTTTCATACTTTTATTTTTATATCCATACTTAATGCCATGTTACAGCTACACAGCGTGGGGCACTTGCAACAAGACAAACATGTCTTCATGTTTTCGTCTGACGTGGCTGTTTGTTTTGGGAGCTCCTTTCATTTTCACATGTTGCACGCAGACGTTCATTTTGCCGCTCGTGCTGCTCAGCGGCTTGCGTGGTGCTGCCATCTAGTGGCCACAGCTCGTTACTTCATGTGAAAACGCTGACTTGAGCCACGGGCATTCAGAGCCGCTACATACAACGGAGAAACACTGCGAGTTAATAATACTACGGTTAATACGGTTTTATGAGCCACATTTGCCCTGTTTTTCATACTAAATACTACACAGACAGCTGAACCAGTTGGCTCCAAGCGGATGCTGGAGCCAACACAGGCAGGGTCAGTTACGATTACATAACAGAGACCAGGGACCTGTTTAATCTGCTACTTCCAGAGGCTTTTAAAGTAGTTTCAGCCGCTCAGTTGGTCCATTCCTAACAAGCACATATGAAGTTAAGAGTCTGCCGCTGGGAGCTGAGCTGGCGTCAAAGCCTAGGAGCCCTGTCCCCGTCTCACCCTGCAGCCGCCTCTCTCTGCACGGCTCCAGTGACCAATAGCAGCCTGAGCAGCACATACCAGTCACAGGCAGATAGCCAGCGAGCGCTGGGCTCCCGGCCAGACAGCCACAGAACAACAGGGGCACTTACGAGGGCGTCAGTTCAGCTGAAATTCATCACTTATTATGGCTTCATTCGCTGCCTGTAGTCACAAACCTCTTGTTTTCTCCTACACGCGTGCACAGTTGCCTGTTGGAGCAGACTGGGAACGACGCTGACACGACCCCCCTCGCGCTGAGGTCTGAGTCTGAGCAGAAGTGGGCGAGCGAGGGGAGAAGCCGTGCCTTTGTCGAGCGCGTGGAACTCGGCCCGCTCCCTCTGACTCGGCCAGCGCTGTCACATGCTCGGCCAGATTGTTTACTTGCACTGGTTTGGTCTCTCCCCTAAGCTCCCTCCTCCCCCCCGTCTCCCTCTTCCTCCTCACCCGCCCACCGCTCGGTCGCTGCGTAGCGTTTTCTGACCATAAGAGCGGGGGACGACGCGGTGCAGAAGGCCCGGGCAGCTCTTTTCCTTCATTTACCCTCTTGCTGTGTTGTTTTTTTGTTTTGTTTTTTTTTGCATCTCCCAAAGCTGCAGCTTCTCTCCCTCACTGCCGTGAGTACGCGTCTTTGCAGAGTGGAGCAAACAAAGGCGAGCGAGCAGGAGCCCCGAAGCCCTCACAGCCAGGGAGGAAGGCGGACGCGCAGGAGAGGAGAGCGTAACACAGGCCGAGGCCTCGGGAGACGCGTAGCACATGTTAATGATGGAGAGCTAGAACAGCTCAAGAAGCAATAATGCTGGAATGAAGCGTGTCCAGCTGCGCGGTTTATTTGTATGCAGGCAAAAGCGTGAGCTCACATTTTCTAACATGTCTAATCCAGGAATCTTTCCTATAAAATGAGATATTGGACGGGGATAAATGAAGAGCAGGATAAATCTATTTGAGAAGGTGGTAAATGCTGCTGTTTGTGAGAAGGTCAACTTCAACTCTTAATTGACTGGCTGCCAGTTTTCATTTGCTGTGTGAATGAAATGACAACACGCGTGTAAGAGAAACATAATCTAAAACTAGATTTAAACACATTTATGAACATGATTTATTTTTTAGGTAAAAGCACTTTGTGTAGAAATGGCTTCTTTCACAACAAAGACCATGACATTAATGGATTATAGCTGCAGATGCAAGAATGTGTCAAGTCGTAATATTTCCATAGAATTTAGTAATTTAAAATTGTATGAAGTAAGTAGCCACAGTTATGTTCCGCTGCTGATGCTGAAATAACATTGTGTTTATAATGTCAGAATACGCCTGTGTTCACCTGCTAAACACCCTTTCACCTGGTTGTGGTAATCAGGTGGCCAGACAGGAAAGGAAGGGATTTGGCTTTAATCCAGGCACCTTTATAAAGCACGTAATGAGATCTGCTAGTCCACTGTTGTGACTTTCAACACAAGGGGACGTAAGAATGTTCATCTGCTGCTTTTAAAAACAACCAGGGAGCAATAAAGTTTTTTTTATTAAATAGAGGCATTCAGTTAGACAGAACAGTGAACATGTACTGTAGCTACTGCTGTGGGATTAAAGTTTATTTGGAGCATATGACCAAAAAAGGTTCAATAAAAATTGCTATTCACAATAGTCCAGCTAAAACTGCAGAGGAGACATTTGCCCTTATTCCCACCAAATGTTGGAATGTACTTTAGTTATTTCCGACAGCACCTGAAGGCAACGCTCGTGTCAGCTGTAGCGATGGCACCAGCTGATCTTTAAAAACTCATTAATCTCGTAGGTCTTTTTCAAACTCGTCATAAAACACCGAACAGGAGGTTTTTCAACACTCTAAACTTAGACGTGAGTTACAGCGCGTTCACATCCTCCTCACGCGCGTGTGAAGTGCTTCTACTACTACAAGTTTGTTTGACGCGTCCACTCACCTGCTTCCAGATGCTCCGCCTGACTGCAGGGCGCGTGGGGAGTCTCCTGGCCAGGCGCGCGACGGCGGCCCTGAGCACCGGCAGCGCGAGGATGGCGAGTCACGGCCACGGTACCGAACCCAGAACTGTCCGTTTTCATTACTTACGTTCAAAAACGAGCTGGGGCTCGCTCTCGTGCAGGTGGAGCTACAGGTGTTGCACGAGACCCAAGATTCAAAACAACTTTATTATTTTATAGGAATATTACAGATATATATATATATATTTGTGTGTTATTAGAACTATGCACCGTTTACATTGTCCAATCTAAACTCACCTTATTTAACGTTTATTAACTCTACGTGTTTATTTTTGTATTATTTAAAATGCATTCTTGTTCCCCTGCGTTTAAATAAATAGAAATCATTTTATTTATAGAAAATATTTATGTACTCTTATTTGTACCGTGTAAATCTGCAAGGTGGAATGAACTAGAGTTGTTAAATGAAAGTCCTTTACTGTCTAACTAAACAGGGGTGTTTCTACGCGACAAACCAGCAGGTGGCGCTAAGGCACCATACGATGTGGGAGACGCAGTAACGTCTTCATCGTATGTTGCCGCTGCAGCGGTGCATCATGTGACTGCTGTCTTTTCCCCGCAGAGGTGTCCGACACCACTGACATGTCGCAGCCGCTGTACTACGACAGCGTGGACCTCCCTCTGCCCGACAGACCCTACAAAGTAGAACTGACGGCGGCTGAGCAGAGCCTGAAGCAGAAGGAGAAAGGGCCCTGGAACCAGCTGACCAACGAGGAGAAGATCGCCTGTGGGTCAAACACGGACTCCAGTCCTGACCGCTCGCTCACCTCCCTCACTGCCTCTCTCTCTCTCTCTCGCCCATCCTGCAGTGTACCGCATCAAGTTCTGTCAGACCTACTCCGAGATGGGTCGGAAATCCCACGAGTGGAAGACGGTGCTGGGCACCGCCTTCTTTTTCCTGGGCCTGACCGGCCTCCTGTTCTGGTGGCAGGTGCTCTATGGTACATCTGTGTTTACTCTTCCCCAGGAATCACAAGCACCGTATCTCAGCAAAACATTTAATCACAACTACGCCACAGCAGGTGGTATAATTAAAAAAAAATAATTATTGCATATGAAAACAAAACCAACTCCAACTCTTGGTTTTCAAATTTAAAAAAGGATCTACTTTTTAGTACTTTAATGTAATTATCTATTATGTCCCATTAATGTATTTGAATCCTGGTCCAAGAACCAGCAGCAGTTTTGACGCTTCGTCTGGTTCTGGTTCCAGTCTACCCTCCGCATCCCAGGAGCTTTGAGCCCGATTGGCAGGCCCGGCAGCTGCAGAGGATGTTGGACATGAGGATGAACCCCATTGAGGGCCTCGCCTCCAAGTGGGACTACGAGAAGGGCCAGTGGAAGTGAAGGGACGCGGCGCTGCTCGTCCGAGGTGGCTGAACTCGATTCTTCCTCCAGCTCTGTCTCACGGCCGTGTCCGTCTTGGTGTAAACTCCTTCGATGTCTCTTTGCACCTCTTCAATTAAATGAAACTATTCTCAGCTGCTGCTCTGACTGTTATTGGTCCATTTCTGTTAAAAGGTAAACAGAGCTTTAGTGAGATGCTACACTGTAGTTTTAGTACCTATGCTTCTCTTCAGTTTAGAGTTCATCACTTTCTCAGATATTTCTGGCACTATTCCAATTAGCAAGCCAATACAAATTAGATTCTGCATTAATGCAAACATGGCTGAAAAAAACCTTTTTAATAAGTTTCATCATTCTCATTTCACTGTTTCTATAGAAACTAAGAATCTGCTTTTTATCTGATTATTGAAATAACCACATTCTAATCAATGAATGAACACAGTTTTGCTATTTATACTTTTTGATGTAAAATTAGCAGTAATTAGTTTGATATTTCACATTTTAACAAGTTAGTTATTTATGGTCCAGATGACACCAGAACTAAACTTAAAATTACAGTTTATTAGTGCTACTTAAAACAACTGAAGTCCAATTAGAAAAACTTTGTCATCACCTGAAAAAACAAAGCAAAAATGTGAACTGATCTAAACATTTGTGACTTTGTAAAAGACAACCTTGCTACTCGTTCCACATGAATGTTTATTAGGTTCAATGTCATTTCAAACATTACAATGGCATTCTAAGACTCACAAATAGGGACATGTCTGCCGTCTTTAATTCACCTATGAGCAACAAAAAACGGTCCCGTGCCTTGTAGCAGTCCGTTCCAAACAAAAACAACAGTTGACAATTCACATGAATGCAGAGATGCTTTTAAGGCTGTTCGAAGGGGCACAGGTTTGATTTTACACCAATATAAATAATGTTTTAAACGCCATCGGGTCTGTTTGACTTAAATATGGAACTACGCTAATTTACTAGTCTAATTAGTTTAAATTACGAGCATATATATATACTATATATATATGTATAGAGGGACGTGCCAATGCCGTCACACCTTCATTTGTGCCTCCTTCAGGAACAATTTGCCAGAGAGTCTCACACGCACTCACACGATGAAGGAAGGGAGCCGGTTAAAGTGAAGGACCTACACAGCAGAGGAAAGCCTGCAACCAGGTTCCTGGTGGGACATACACTAGAAAAATATATATATTTATACTGTACTGGAATGTGTGAAAGCAGATCTGGGCTAAGAAGCTGCTGACGACGTTTCGTTTAGAGGGTGATGCTCATCAATGATCGATGCAGGGGTTTATTTTTTTATTTGGTGAAGCAATAGATAACGAATGTACGAGTTGGTGAACTGTGAACATTAAAAGGAACAAAAGTCAACGCTGTGGGAGGAGATGAAATGAAGATGGAGGCACAGCTGCACTGATGGATGTAAATCCAGATGTTTCTGTCCAACTTCCTCTAATGTGGTTGACTATAATCCTGTGCTCTGATTTTGATGTGTATTATTGTGCTGCTGGCGTCCTTTGGAAAATGATCCACTCCAAAATAGCAGAAGATACTGGAAATGGGAAAGACAGGGAGGACCCCCCCCCCCCATCCTTTCCTTTCCCTCCCTCCCCTTAAATTAATCGAGCTGCCAGCCGACGGTGCGTGAAACATCAGGCGACAATCGCCACCCTGACTCCAAGAAAGTAAATTAAAGATGGAAAGATGCTCGGAAAACAAGGAGCGACGTCTCCTTCCCGTCTCCCGTGGACGGCGTCTGACTGGCAGGTGTGTGCCTGGCGAGCGTGCGTGCGCGTTTGTGTGAAGTAGCAGGTGGGCCAGCTGTGACTGACACACGTGACTAGGTGCCGTGACAGCCTGGGGAACCGCAGAGGAAGAGGTGGAGCTGGGTGGGGGGGGGGGGGGGGAGAAGGGGAGAGACGGATGGAGATCTGACAGACTCGAGGTGTCTGGGGAGGGAGGGAGGGGGGAGGAATGGATGGAGAGAGGGGGGGGGGGGGGGGGGGGGGGCATGGATAACTTGGACTGAGATACTGTGAGATGCGATGCGAAGGTCTGGTGCCGTCTAGTTTTTTTACGCTCCTGTGGCGGCTGACAGTCGGCGATTCGCTCAGGGGGGTAAACACAAACAATACGACACACTTCACATCAAATGCAACTCCAATAATAAACGTCTGGCGCACAACAGCTGCCGCGTCATCGGCGTGCTACATGAATCTTCAGGCGGCGGTGACAGGACGAGGTACAGCAGCGTCGAACACCTGCCGAAGGGCTGAAACCAAAGGAATGACTAGCGGATTATTGGGGGGGAGAGTGGGAACGCTGCAGCACATGATCAGAACTTAGTGTCAGTGACTTTACTTAACCCCCAACCGTTAGGTCAAGCACTGGTTAAACAGGGTCAGAATATAAGGGAAACCATGAAATACTGGGAAATTCAAATTGAATTGTTAACATTTGAGAGTTTATTAATCAATTTTTTACAACTTCTAAAAGGCATCAATAACCCAGGAACAAAAACATGAAGCCTTAATAAAAAGGGTTGCGAGGGTTTGGAGGCTGCAAATTAAAAAAAAAAAAAAAAAAAAAAAAAAAAAAAAAAAAAAAAAAAAAAAAAAAGGTCAAGGGTTTCAGATTTTGGTCCATTGAATTTTGTGCCCATTAAAACCATTACATTCACAGCTATTGATCCGCTTTACATGCAGCTCTTATTGATGCCTCGGAGAAGTTGGCCAGTATTCTTCATGTACCATTGGATGTGTCAAGTGGAGAGCTGGGGGTTCAAGTAAAGTGTTTCCCGATGGCGGCTTTCTGTCCGTGTGAGTGTTTCGACTAAAGGCGTGTTCATGCTGCTGAACGACCTTCAGAGCGTTCTGACGCCTGTGTGTGTGTGTGTGTGTGTTGCTACAGTACTGGCTGCGTTCTTCAGCTACTGTGGTAAACTGAGGGTCTGAACGGCGCTCCGTTTAATACACTACGACCTGCTAATGCTCACGCGCAGCGGTCCGACTGCACGCGAGCAGAATCCATCGGCACGGACCAGCGGGAGGAGTGGGCTTCGAGCGTCTCAAACAAACCAGGCTTTTAGACGCTTGGTTCCAGGATTCGCAGCATTCGTTAACTGGAACCTGTTTATGTTCGGTTCATTTGATAAAACCACGAACTGCGACAAAACAATCAGTGACTGGAGCCGCGGACTGTGTTTGGGAGGCGATAAAGGTGTACGGGACAGCGATGGCTGACAGGAAGTGGAAACTACTGCACAGAAGCTGTTTGTGGACTGGAGCTACTACCCCCCCTCTCCGTTTCCACCCTCCATATGGCACAAAGCTAGTGTAGGTCTGTCTGCGGGGATGTGCAGGCTGCAGAGAACATAGACTACATCACACGGCTCTGATTAAATGTGGCGTCTGGAATCACTTGTAGTTACGTTGGAGGACGAAAACACCAATGAGTTCAAATTAATACAGCGAAAGAAATCAATGGAACAGGAACAAAAAGAAAACCTTGATTGAGTGAACTGGTTATTTGTATAATTAAATGTTTTAATTGAATAAGGTCAACATGAAACACGAGTAACTCCTGATCTTGGTCTTAACAGTTCAACATGTGAGGACTCTTCATCAATAGGAGCAAAAAAAAAAAAAAATCAAGTAAACATCCTCTGCAGTTTCGAGGGGACAAGCGGCCTTTTGTGTTAACTTTCGCGCTGTGTATGTGTGTGTGTGTGTGTGTGTACACAGAGTAGTGAGGGAGGCAGTGGGAGCGTGCGGCGCTCTCCTCACAGGCGCTTCTGGGCGATGAGCGACCCCACCACCACGCCGGTCACCAGCGTCATCCCCGCCAGCAGCCACTTCTTGAAGTTCTCCTGGGACCTCCTGCTCTCCGCCACCGCGTTGTGGCCGAAGAGCTCGGCGAAGCGCTCCTGGGAGGGGGGGACGAGAGAGGGGGGAATTTAAAAGAGAGCTCAGAAACACCCACATTCACCCATGAAAACCCCTTTAACCAAAAACAAGCACGCAGGCAGGATCTGAGAGTGAGGTGGATTCCCTTCTATAAAGGTCTGGATGCTGCTGACACCCACAGCTGAGTATCTGTATGACTTTCACAACCCACATAGGTACTTGTGGAAATTTCCATCCACGGCACACATCACACAGGTAAAGCACGTAATGACCGGTAAAAAAACCCAAAAGCCACCTGCATCAGCGCTGTGAGCACCAACAACAAGCTCTCATTGATTAGGGGAAAAACCGCATGTCTGTATACAAAGCGGAGCAGCCACGGGGGCCCGGGCTGGGGACGTGTTTCCGACCGGCCCGCCGTCCTTCTGGCATCCCGACGTTCCTGCACCGGATTCCTGCAGGACCGCTGCTGACATTCCTTCCCCACTGCCGTCGTCAGATTTCCAGGCCTGCATTGCCGCCCACTGAAATCATTTCCTGGAAATGAGCTGCAGGGGCGTGTAGTTCCAGTGTCCCGCCAGCGGGTGGCGCCAGCCCGACTTAAACGGCATAGTAGAGGTCGACATAAACACTACAGGGGATCAACTAAAGGGGACGTGGCCCACTGAGTCACCGCTGATGATGCCCATGTGGTCCACACTCACTCACCACCTTTTTGGATTCATGCTCCTTTTTCAGAGCAGAGCATGAACTGAGCCAAATGTCAAATGACATGCCGGATGTGTAATGCTTAGTCAGAAGTGGATTCAGGCAGGACAGAAGGTTCCTTTAAGGAGGGGGGGGGGGGTTCTTTTACTGGAAACAGAGACATGAGGCGTCAATGAGTGAAAGTGAGAAGAAAAGATTAGAACTCAGACAATGAAACTGGGTGAAGAGAGGTTGGGGTTGTTGCTAGTAAACAAGGGTTATTACTGTGGCAGAATGTGAGAACTACAGAGACACAGGGGCCTCTCCCAGAAAGTGGAATTAGCAGCGTCTGAACCAAAGCCTGAAGTCTGATTAATCAAACCCAGAGACGGGCAAGTCCCTCAATGTGAGACAACCATGTGCCGGGTCGAGTAGAATGAAAGAAGCTCTGACAACAAGAACCAAGACAGAAGCTCCAACAAGGCCAAACGAGCCATGTGTATCAACATCATCATCATCATCATCATAAAGACACACACAGAAGGAACAGAACAGGAACCTTTGCTCAGTATCTTCTAACTCGTAGAACTGAAAGCAACAACACAACTGTAACTAACTCGTAGAAGTTTTACAGCTGAAAATAAACTGTCAATAAACCGAGTAGTTGATTAACATGGAATTAATCTATAACTGTTTTAAGAACTAATTAACTGTTTTGGGTAGTTTGGCGAAGATTTCCTGGATACCTTTGTGTGTCACAGCACTTCTAGGCTCGGACTCACGTTCCACAAAACAAGATATCTGTATGAGTCTGACCTATAATTGACAGAATGATTAACTGAATAAACATGAAGCTAAATGCCACATTTATCTATATCCAATGTCAATATCTGTCCCAATAGTTATTAACTGGGCTGTGCACTACACAGGTCTTGCTCTGAATTAGTCCCACAACCTCCAATGTGATGCATTGATGTCAGCAATATTCCATTAGCACAGCACCGTTAACAACACCAGCCACTGATGGTGTGATCGTATATACACAGCTTCAGGCTCAATAGCAACCTATTTATAGAAAAGACTGCGACAGTCATTTGCAATGTAAATTTCTAAAGAGGTGGAATTTTCTGATGACCTGACAGTTGCATTAATTTAATTATTAACAGTGCTATAAAGGAAACCCGCACACGTTTTAGACTGAGCCCAGCTTAAATCCACAATGAGATCACTGTTCAAAGGAACGTCTGATTACGCGTTGAAGCGATAACGGGAGTGAAGACTCTCCTCGGAGAACGAGCCAATATCCGACAGGGATTCTGAGCTTCCTCTTCTGACGGGAATCTCTGCACATTAATGAGCTTTCTGATATCGACAGAATCGATAAAGAAGCGAAGGATGGAGAGGAGAAAACTAAAAGCTTGAGTGATGGAGTGTTTACAAAGAAGGAGCTTGAGAGCAGGAGCAAAGAGGCGTAGTGGTGCTGTTAGTCACTCCAGAAGTCAGTTTCATTCACATACCTGTTCCTCTCGTTGCCTGATTTTATCACCCAAGGACAACAAACTGAAACCTACTTAAGAATGAACTGGTCCAGGAGACCTCAGGAGACCACATAACTGGAGGATGAGTAACGCCACACACGCAGGTTTCTGGCAATTTCATCAGAAATGCTATGAACAGATGGATTGCATTTCTGTAGAATGGGATGGACCCAATGAGTGTGTTGGGTCTGTTAGGCCACATTGAGTATCCGCTGAAGCAGTTTGTCCAGTTTGGATGTGAAGAGCTCCGGGACGCCTGAACGTGTCCAACAGCGGCTCAGCGCCGCAGACCCGCCTCGGACCCGCCTTGGACCCGCCCTCGTCTGCAGGGGCCGCGATGACCCAGACAAATCAAAGAGGCCGTCTGCACGTGAGGAAGCGGCCGAGGAAGAGCAAATATTTACCCTGAACCTCATCTCCACTTCCTACGGGCCTCGATGCGACGCGTGAATCACGCTCAGAGACCGGCCCTACAATAAACACGGCGCGACGCATGACGCAGACTCAAAGTAAACAGCAGAGTGAGCGCGGCTCGGTGGAGAAGCTGCTTTTAAACACCGCAAAGACGGAGCTGCAATAAAGTATGACGACTGGAAAGAGCCACGCGGGATTGATAAAAGGTATTAAAGTAAATAATGACGTAGTCTAATTACAAGAAGCATCATCTAATCTGACTCAGTGTTTTACTGCATGCTCCTAAGTGGGCGTCTGACCACGGCCTTGCCCTTCCTTGAAATGTTCCAGAACAATGTGAGGAATGTGGGCTGAAAGCAGAGAGGATGACGAACGCCTTGGAAGCAGACATGTTGGGGCAAGCCGCCACGCGGGGGGTGGGTCAGTGAACGCATCACCTCACAGGTCAGTGATGCAGGTCCAGAGATAAAACTTCACCATCCAACACGTTCAGGTTCACTTCAGTTCAGTCGGGCCGTACGGGGTGTGGCTCAGGCAGCAGCCTCACCCACACACGGTCACAAGCACCTATTAACTCGAGTTTCAATGAGGGGATACTGTTGATTTGGTGAATGCAGAACCAAAACGACGACGACGACAACAACAACAACAACAACAACAGCAGCCAGAATTCACACATCTGACTGGACTCCTCGTGCTTTCGGAAGATAAAGGTTTTACAGCAGCCGTCGGGTCACTAACCAATCTTTACTTTGAATATGGACGATTTCATGGAAGGCATAAAGGCTCCGTTTGTCAGCTCACGGCTGTGGAAATGATTCTCTGTGGGTCAAAGGGCCTTGACGGAGCTGCACCTTGTGCACAGTCACGGTGGCGGAGCAAGATGTTTTCCAGCGAGGACGAAGCAGCTGATCGTTGGGTCTCAACCTACCAACTTAAACAGAGCACAAAAGGAGAGAACTGTGTTTCTGGGACTCGGGGGAGCGGCTCGTGCTGCGCCGTGGATCATTCATGCGTGACGGGACGAAATATGATAAAAAGCTTGGCCGTTGCACGCTCGCTCGCCCCATTTCTTCACTCGGCAAATCAGAAAAAGCAGAACGACATCTATTGTGCTTTGCAGTGTAGAAGAGGCGAAAGGCCTGATGGGACGCAGCCGGTCTGCTCACTATGCGCATGCACAGGCAGCATGCGCCCAGGCTCCACTAGTCCCACCTGGCAGTAAACCCCGGCTTTATCTGCTCTCCTTCCCTTTCACACGGTCACGCCTTTATTTCTGTATCTCTGCTCCGCTCCCAGAGGAAATCAGGTGCTAGGCGGCAGCCTGCGGAGCGCTTTCAGGCCTCATCCCTGTTTTTCCTCTCTCTTTTCCACGTCTTTAACTTTCCCCTGCCTCGTCGGGCGGGGAGGGATTAGCTCATGAAAGCAAAAGGATATAAGAGGGAGAAAGACAGTAAGAATGGAAGGGGCACGGGGAGGGAGATGGTGCGCTCGGTTGCCTTGGCTACGGCCGGCGGTTGATTAGCGTGTGTGATGCGAGCGAGCGTGGCCGGACGCGAAGGTCCGGCTCTGTGGCTGATAACTGGCCCAACACTACGTGTGGAGAAAGGAGCGCTTTAACCATCATTAGCGCCAGCTTCCCATTCATCAGCGCCGACTTGTCGGTTGCGCCGACGTTGCAGCATAACAAGCTGCAAGAGTCGAATCCCCCGATGATGGTGAAAGCCCCTGACCGTGACACACACACACGCACGCACTTTTATGCAAGAAAGCTGAAAATGGATGGAAATTCAATATAATTATTACCATTTGGAGGATGAGCAATCATTTTGTCAGGACAGAAACCAAAGATCAGTTAATCCAATTCAGGGTCAATGCTTTGTATGATATTAAATAAACCCTTAATGCAACAGTTTAACATGTTCAAGTCCTCTTTGCTGGCGACATCCGATCGCGTCACATTACTTTTGTTGTACAAGCTGTGCTTTTCTAGTTCCGTGCAGAGCGCATGCTGTTCTGGCAACGCTGCCTGAATGCAACGTATTAGCAGTAAGAAGCGGGTCACGCAGACGCTGGCTGAGGCCGAGCGCCGCCGCCAACGTTCGGGGTTTGCCAACGGGTGCAGAGCGCCACAGACCCAGCGTATGCGTGTGCGTGTGCGTGTGCACACGCCCGCACGTGTGCGCGCAACACGCCCTTCAGAAGAAGAATCCAGACCAACCAGCTCCGAATCAGCGCCGTGTGGGAACGGAGGCCACGCTGGTCGTCTCGTAACAGTGACAGGGTGAAAATCAACGGCGGTCGTGAAGCAGCAGCACGACGGGTCATGACAGATCACGTCAGGGACGTCCCTGAGCGTCGCAGGCCTTCGGAGCAGCCTTCAGCTCGTTTGTTGTGCAGTTTCTCTGCTTTTAATCTCTTCGGCAAACAGAATGCAGCTTTGTCAGGCAGAGATAATGTGACTCAGCCACTCAAGGATTTCTGACTCTGTGACCATGAAAATTCTTTGGATGACATTGCGTTGGTTGGGGTTTCTACACATTGGGCCACGCCTGCGTCTGTTTCCACCACAGGTCCACACGACTTCATAGTAGAACTGGGTTATTTCTTGGATCTCAGCCATTTGTAACCCCGACCTTCAGAGGCCAACAGGAGGGGGGCGTTTTGTGAGAGTCCACTGAGGTTTTGGCCTTGAAGTCTCCTTTGATCTCTGATGAAGATGGACGTCAATTTCCACGACAGCATTCGTGGTCATGAAAGGATATTCCTCTGCAACGTGTGGTCATCCACAGGCTTTTCATCAAGCTTCACCATTTCCTTCCTGGCTTCACCTGATTTTGAAAAATAACTGTCAACTCAATTTAATGGCTACTTGTGAATGTTGCATTAGTCTCAACTCCACAGAACATTAGCCAAGTATTAAATTACTAGCCAAGTGTTAAATTACTTTCAAATTTTAACTGGTACTTAATTTACAAAAGAATACTTAACTCAAGATGAGAAAATGTGTTTTTGCGCATGTGATGTTTGCGTGTAGTACAGGAACAGAACAGGGCTCAGAGTACAGGAACAGAACACATCACATGCTTTTGTTGATTGCGTAAAGTGACTGATGAAATGCTGTTTACAGAGTAACACACAGCGACGGCATGGTTCTCCTGCGAGCGAATCGGGGCGATGTCACGTCAACTGTGTTTGTAGGACTGCTAGTTACAGTGGATGAGTGCGATCTGTGTGTGCGATGACCTCCGTCTCACACTGATCAGCGCTCCACATGCCGATCACAGGATCACAGTCTGTGACTTAGCAGGAGCAGGACAAACCAGCAGGCTGACGCCCGAGGAGGAGGGAAACAGATGCAATACTATGGTCACCTGCTGCAAAACCCAGTGGATTGGACATTTGGGCCTGACACACGTCTGGGTATATACATGTATACTGCAGCGCTCAAACACAGCAGGTGTGGAGGACAAACACCTAAATATTAACTTTAAATGCACAGTTGAGAAAGCTTAGCTTTTTGAATGACACATTCATATTAATCAGTTTATGGGAAATACACGATTTCAGACTGAAGTTATTTTTGCTAAATATTTCTGCTATCTTCTTCTCAGCGCTTAAGTCTTTCAAAACACATTAAATGTCCAATGAACAATAATTATAAATTATTCAGCTACTATTACTTGGATTATTTATGTGTTCTCTCAGCGTGTCTGTGCAGCTGAACGGTTGGTGTTTTATTTTTTATTTAAAAGGTTTATATTGTAGATTTCACAAACGCCACTTATGGATTCCATAATCCTGTAACTGCGTGAGCTGAACTAGAGTCCACGCCTGCAGGGGAAACAGTCCATAAACAGTTTGAAACAACATTCTGTTCCAGACTGTTTGGAATAGAGTTTAGCATGAGCTGTGACGCTGAGAGCTGGTACAGTTCCTTCAGCACACAGAATCACCTCCTAAGTCAAAGAGTCAACATATTGATAGTATGTGCCATGAATAGAACAACTACTGTCCTTCACCTACCACACTTCAACTTATAATAAATCAACTATTTGAGCACAAAGCAACCTACTAACCTTTACCCTAATCTCAAGCATTTTAACAATCTTATGACTAGAATATTTCTATTCATCAGAACCATACGTTCTCGTGGCCTAGCGGTTACACGATGATCTTTGCAGCATGAAATGTCACCGCCCCGTTATCAATGTTCTCATCAGAATTTCAGCTCTTCCTGCTCCTCCTCAAGGCTTTCCGTCCCGTTTTCATCCTTATCACAACTCCAGGCATTTCAGGAGCGCAAGGAGTCGGGCCGCGGGCCAAAGGCGCCGTATGATCAGAGTGAGGGAGCGTTACTGTGGCGCTCGGTGCCGAGGAGACCGGCCCGTACACAGCGGGGTCTTAAAACGCGCCCATTAAGCCGATGCCCCTTTAGGAGGAGAGAGAGAGCTCACAGTTAATAGGTTCTACTGGAGCAGGTGACAAGCGCACACGCTGAATAACACTTAAAGAGGCAAAACGTAGGCAAAACATGAGAAAATTGGGATGAGGTCAAAGGCAGAGGAGACAGACTGCTCAAGCTTATAGTCAAAGAAGAAGAGCAGTCACACACTGTAAGGGAAAATATGAAAAGTACCTATTAAACTTGCTGATCCCTAGGGACGGGTGTATCCACTCGAATCGTGGAATTGTGCATGTTTCATATGGCTGGAATTGCTTTTCACTGCTTACATTGTTTTACATTCAGCCCTGCGGAATAAATTGGATTCTCTCTGCATGGTTTCTTTCCTTTCCTTAGTAAGGAATGTGACATTTTAAATCTCAAGCTAACAGACGGCAACTCCACACACAGAGGAACAAACTTGTTGTGAAACAACTTTGTGGGATGAGGGCCTTTGTTTTTAAGATAAAGTGGTGTGATAAGTGTGGTAGTAAAAATCTTTATCTCCTGCACAGATTTCAAAGCAAACTGGAAACAAGGACGACCAGCTGAACGGCACAATAACCTGCATAGAACCTGCATGGTGGGTTTCCATCCATCCACCACTAAGCTATTCACATTCCTGCTAGTAGCACATTCACAGTTTGATCATGGCCAGCAATCACAAGATCAATGCTGGCATTGAGAAAGTGGTGTGTGTGTGGGGGGGGGGGACTTCATGGCTTGTTTAAAGTGTGATGGATCACTTCCAAGCAGAAGCAACAAACAAAAAAACAAAAAGAAGAGGAAATTGAATGATTAAACTCCCCCCCCGGTGGTGACGCCGAGTGGTGTTCGTGCCAGAATCCGTGTCGGCATGTACCCTTTCGTCTCCTTTTGGACTTTGGAAGTAGGCTCTGTGCGTGTGTGTGTGCGCGTGCACGCGCTGAGCAGGCTGCGAGGGCATGAATTAAAGAGGAGATTAATGAGTCAGGACATGGAGGCTCAGACTCCAATCTGTTCCCTGTCCCACTCTGGGGGCGCATTCTCCCCATAAAGCCCCATTCTGTCAGCGCACGCACACACACACACACACACGGATTCACGGAACTCTCTACACCTGGCAGAGAGGAAAGAAACCGGGACAGAGCATGTGTTTAATAAAGAGCTAGACTAGTGAGAGGCAGCTTAAAGGAAAGGGGGACAGGATTCTCCCTCCACCCTCAGACCATCACCCCAACATGACCCCGAGACCTGCCATCTGTCTGGATCAGAAAGGGAACGAGGAAATGAGTGAGGAAATGGAAAGACGGGGACCACGGTACGAATAATGGTAAAAAGGGAGACGGAATGAGAAAGACATAATTAAAAGAAGCAAGAGAACAAGGGTGAAACAGTGTAGAGGGAAGAAAGATGACGAAAATGCCTGGAAACTATAAAAGGGGAAAGCCCACGGGGAGGAAAGTGTGTGGAGAGAAGAGCAAAGCGTGGAAATAGAGTTCTATATTCACCCTATTACTTACTGTACGCTTGGTGAAAGATCGACAACAATATTCCAGGACCACTTCAATAACAGATAAATATCTATACAGTAAGAGGTGCAGGAGTATGTCTTTGTTCTCTTTATTATACTCTATTATTGCAGGGCCACTGAACATCTTTTGCCTTTATTGTTTCTACTCCCTCAGCCATTTAAACAAGCCGAAGATGAATATAACAACGATGGCCTTGATGCTCTTTATCATCATCGAGTCCTTGTGCCACGCGAGATTGGTGCCACATTACCATGAAATACTCATCGCCCCCCCTTTACCCGTCCCTCAGCTCCCTCACTTTAATACATGCCATGAGACACATTAATCCCATGATATGCCTCATAATCTGATCACAGATATGAGCCAAGAGAGGAAAGAGGAGAGGCGAGAGACGTATAGGAGGAAAGAATGGGGAGGAATGAAATTTGATCAGTGAGAAGAGGGAGCGCGGCAACAGTCTTCATGAAGACAGAATATTGGAAAAATAAAGAATCGGGATAAAACACGGGGATGTGGGCTACCATGAAAGAGGTAAGAGATGAGGGGGCAAGCAGACAGAATGAGAGGAGTGTGTGGGTGGGGGGTACAAGACGGGGGAAACACTTGCTTGTGACCTGATTTCTCTACTAAGCCTCCGAGAAGTGGAGCAGCACGAAGGCAATCAAACGCAGCGCCTCCACTCTGCTCCACAAACGTACAGCTGCTGCGCTCGTTGCAGCACGTGAGCAGTCGCGTGCGCACCGACCGCAAACCCGGCGCCGCCGCCGCGCGTACGTGCAGCGTAACCCGCTGACCCGCATACGGCGCGCTCGTCGAGCTGAGTCACCGGCCGCTCGCCTTCCTCCCGTCTCCATCTGCCTCTCTCGCCTCCGTGGCGCACTGCGGTGGAAGACGCGCCAGTCTGGCAGCGCCGCGCAGGACGGACGCACACACAGAGACACACACACAGAGACACACACACAGAGACACACACACAGAGACACACACACAGAGACACACACACACACACACACACACACACACACACACACACACACACACACACACACACACACACACACACACACACACACACACACACACACACACACACACACACACACACACACACACACACACACACACACACACAGCTTGATATCGGTCCTGTATACATAAATAGTGTCTGCGTATGGAACAGGCGGATGACTCGCTGCTGTGACACCAGCCATGCGCAGCTCCATAAGACAAAGAGGACAGAGGGACTGGGACGCGGCCCACAGGCCGCTAATGGATTCCTTTAAAAGTAGACCGACGTCTCGTTGAAGTCTTTTCAGGTGTCAGTGTTTTGCTCCGGGCTACGGGTCTCCTCCCTCATACGACCCAGCTGATGTTGACAGGAGCTAGGAACACACACGCAGAAATGTGTGTGTGTGTGTGTGTGTGGGGGGGGGGGGGGGGGGGGGGTCTATAAAGACCTGCTTCTCCAGCTGTTACTAAGAACACATCCCTCAATGTCAAATCGGTCTCTGCTTGTTTCCAAGAATAAAATAGCTATGCGTTTTATTTACCAAGCATTCTCACAAAGGTTGTTGTGTATGTTTCAATTATTTAAATGTGCGTGTGATGTTGGGGAGGGGGGGGGGGGGCTTGTTCAGTCCCTATCCTAAGGCAAATAAGACAGACACATTCACACGTACATGCGATCACGTAAACACACCTACGTGCGTGTGACGTGTTCTTCTCATGGAGCTGGCGGCAAATGAGTCCCACAATCTGCGGCTATTTTGTGTCACACACACGTCAGATCATAAAACACCAACGCGTGTGCTGAAACACACGCATACAAAAACAACTGAGCTCCGAGTACGGTTGAGCAGCTCCATTCACGTGACATCACTTATAGATCAATCTGCATAGACTGCGCAGCACGCAGGCGTTCAGGGGCGGGTGCTGGAACAAAACGTCCGCGCCATTGATCCGACGCAAAAAAAAAAAGGGGGCTGCGAGAGCATTGTCTGCGGGTTTGGACTTTGTCTTATTCTTCAACTGGTGACACACAATGAAAAAGTCGCTTTGACACCCGTTCGTCCTTTCCAGAAACGGCTTTGTCGGCAAATCGACGACGCACCTGAACTAAATGGCCAGTACAGCAAGTTGCTGTGTGTGTGTGAGTGTGTGGTCACAAGTCCTTTGTCTGAGGTGGTCACATGACCAGTCTGACTTGGTGCCATTGCCCCCCCCCCTGCAGCGCATCGTCTATAAAAAAAACAATTAAAATTTCCTAGAAAATTACTCTTGACACACTTGACTTATTACAAACGAGATGAGGAATCAATTCATGGAAAGTTTCCCTGATGACAAGAACACTGTCCTTAAAAACAAACCCCAGAAAGCTTCAAAAACATCCCCGCTAATTAGTTACACGTGAGCCATTAACAACAGAGGGAAGACGGGAAGCGCCGATGAAGGGATGTTGGCAGCTGCTGCGTTCAAGTCGGAGGGAATCGATAGCACTCACGACGACGTGATGGACGGCGTGTGTGCACGTGTTTGTAGCCAACAACTGGGAAAACGCGGCAAAAAAAAAAAAAAAAGCACTGAAACATTCAGACGTAGCGGCTCCACTGGCAGCAGGTCTGTTCTGAGATGTGTTTAGCCACTGCGGATGGAGATGGAGAGGAGGAGGAGAGCGGGAGGAGTGGAGGAGCTAAGAAACAATGCGTACAGCAGGAGGAGGAGGAAGAGGGGGGGGGGGGGGGGGGGGCAGCGAGGAAAATAAGGGACAAAAATCGATTGGCGGCAGGGGGAGGTGTGTGTGGAGGAGAGGGAAGGACGCGGGAGCAAAGCAGCGGGACAGATGTATAGAAGATGAAGGGGTGGGGACGGTGGGGGGGTGGGGGTGGTGGTGGAGGCGGACTGGATGGGTCCCAAGGGTGAGATTTTCTGCTCCTCTCCGATAGGCCGGTCTGACAGACGACTCGGTGGATCTAACCGCCTATCCTATATGAATGTTAATTACAGCCGGAGAAAGGGAGAGAGAGAGGGAGAGGGGGCGGGCGAGCGAGCGAGACAGTAAATAAGTCTGCCGAGGAGAGCGGCACAAAGGAAGCTCAGGTGTTTCCCCGAGTCACAGGCAGGCGACGGACCCGCTGCCCACAGGTCCTCCACCACGGCCTCGCTGGGTGGAGAACTTTGAAACGGCGGCCTGGAGGTTTCATGAACTCTCTCGGAAGATGTGTCGAGGAGCATTCCAGTGTTGAATGGGGCTTCAAAAACGTGAACGGGTGCAGACATCGGTGGCCAAAAAATAAAAAATAAAAAAAACAGGCAACCGTCTCAGGACTTTCACTGCTCATGAATGTTTTTCCTGTAGTTAACTTTTCCTTGACCTCGCAGTGACCATAAACAGCAGAGAGCGGAACAACTGGGCTAATGGTCTCTACCCCCCCCCCCCCCCCCCCACCACCACCACCACCACCACCCAGCTCCAGCTCAGCTTTCCAGACCGTGGCCCTGTGCTTTTTCTAAATGACTTTAGCCTTTATTAGTCTGTCAGAGAGGAAAAAAAAAAAATGTTGTTTCCCCAAGTAGCAGGTTGTGATATTATTCATCTATAATTGGTAATAACCCCGTACCCCCACCCTGAGGCGGCTCAAGCTCCACTGAGTAATCACTGCCATCGCCTACCCTGTTGGAAACAGCATTATTAGGTCGACGCACTGTCTCTAGCACTGCTGTCTGCCAAAGAGCTTTATTATCACACAATACACGGCTGCAGTCCTGCGCTGCCTTCACAAACCACAGGCAGTGACCGGGAGACTCTGCCATATTTATCTCCCGTCCTGGGCTACTATCAAGTATCTGGGCGTCCCCGGCGTCTCCAGAACAAGCACCGCTGGGATCCTTTTAACTAGCATGATTGGTTCTGTTGTGCAAAACACCTTCCGCTTCTGAAATCGCAACCGCCAGCCAGTTTCACCTGCTGAAAGGACGGGAGCAGCATTCACGTCTACGAGAACAATCAGTAGCAGGACCGTCTAATCAGAAATCCTGCTAAATCTCCTGAATCCTTGTATTGTGATATTCATCTACTTAATACTTGAACATGAACACATCATGCTCTCCTGTGGTTTAGCAATGATACAGAAAGATGGGTGTGTTTCATCAAACTGACGAGGTTTTCTATGATTAGGCAATCATGGGTTGCTTCTGCTATTTAGGTGGAATGACTTCATGCATTCTGCAGGTGCCTGAAATAGATGGTTTCAGCAGGACAGTGTGAGGGCTGGTTTTGCGTAGTGGTGACAAACCTGAAGCACACAGAGCTTGAATTGAGCACCTACAAACAAATGCCATTTCCAGCAAGAAATGGAAACGCAAAAAAAAAAAAAAAGAGCACGGCTGCTGACTGCGACAGAGAAAATGACCTTGCTGCCGCTAAGAGCACGCTAATATTTCATCAGCCAACACCGAGGGCACACCTGCCTCACAGCTATACCCAGGTTCCCACATCTGCCAACGGCTCTGCGCTTCATCCCTGCGCGAGGAGGCGCCGAGGGACGGAAGGAAGGAAGACGGAGGAAGGGAAATAAGAGACAGACATCAAGAACAACAGCACGCGTCTCCTGTGGGTTCGAGGAGAGAGGCGGCTACGTTTGAGGGAACATGTAGGTTGACTCTGAGCAGACGCCACACAAAGAGAAGCGGCAGAAGCCCCGCGCGGCAGAGAGGGGGAAACTAAAGAGGAGCGATGGAGAGACGAGTCAGGACGACGGCCTATTGACGTCTTTATTCTATGGACAACGTGGAAAGCTCCACGTGGCGAGTGGGTCCGATTGCGAACAGGAGACGGGTCAATGCTGGTTCTCCAGCGGACGCTCGACTCAACAAGATAAAAGCAAATGATTTACAGTCTAACTGGGAAGGAAGTGGTCTCGCGTGATGAAAAACTGAAATAACTGAAAACCTGAGAACTGAAACCGGTGGTGGATCGTGCTGATCCATTCAGCTTTGCTTATGAAGTCATTCACTCAGCGCCGCTGACATGCTACAGCCACAGCGCGCTGGTAGACGGTGTTGTACCAAGTTGTTGCTAGGCCAACGCGGCTCGTGCTAATGTGAGAGTATGCGGATGCCATTTCGCCATGAGATCAGCCACCCGTGACAGACGTGCTGTTTACACGGCGGTGACGACAGCGACGGCCAAAATATTTATTAATCACCTGGGTGGGAAATACACACAGTGGCTGTTTGAAAGGCACTATTGATTAGATAAGAGAGAGAATATCTGTCTAAAACCTTACTAGACGCATTCCACATCAAGGTGAAGCACAACATGCCTTGCACCAAACAAACATATCGGCTAATTAGCACAAGAGCTAGCACAAAAAGCGCTAGCAAAGAGCATTAGCAAAGACCTTTAGCAGAACTTAAATTAGAAATGCAAGGAATCCAAATGCACGTCAAGGTTTGACAAATCTGTGACCAGATCTCTATCAAAGCGGATCTAACTCCAGGGTGTCAAAAAGCTGGACCATCACATCGTAACATAACCCGGTTGCAGGTAATGTTATTTTTTTCAGCACTGAAATAAACAGTGTAAGCAGCAGCAATGCCATGTTGGGTCTTCTAAGCACGACGCTCAGGTGGGGAGATGTTAGTTTCCATAGGACCGACCTTTGACCCGATGTTATATAGAGCTGGACGGAACATAAACAGCCCCTCCCCTTGGTTTCCTACCATCAAACGGCCAGCACAAAGGAAAAGAGCTGACCCTAATACACACGGACACACACACACACGGATCGTGAGTATTGGAACCACTGTCGACCCGACCCCAGAAAAAACACACACACGGCTCATCTGTATGCAGGTGTCTTGCCGAAGAAAAAAACGATAGGACAAGGGGAAGGGAGGAGACGAGGAGGACAACAAATGTCAGAAGGTGACACACACAGAAGAAAGGCAGTGGCCAGAGTAAAACAAAGAGCTATCTGTGAAAGCGCTGGACTTCATCCCACACCGTGGTGAGAGAACTTCGATCCCCACGCGGGCAGGCTGCAGGGAGATACAAAGCCCTGATGTAGCCCGTTGAGCTCCCACTTGGACTCGGCTCATCGAGCTCCACGCTGCCGATCAATTAGAGAACAGCTGAACCAGCTGCTGACCACACAAACGCGCCGTTTCCCCGACCTTCAGCGCAGCTGCCTTTTATGCTGCGCGCCGCTGTTTTGCGACTCCATTATATCTAATCTCAGGTCTGGTCTCCTGCGCCGGGTGGAGAAGCAGCCCCACCCATGAGGCGCGAACGAGCCCACGGAGGCGGACGTGGGTTTGCTGACCTGTGGCTTCAGTAACCGAAATTGAAACTTAAAACTGCTCCGCATTCTCTCTGCTGGATTAGAGGAGGAGGAAAACAGGCACATGATGCCCACAGGAAGTCAACACGCATGAAATCAGGCAAGCTCAGTATGAAAGGGGCTCTACAACCACACGGCTTCACGCTGCAGGCGTGTGTTCAGTGTGTGTGTGTGTGTGTGCGCGCGCGTGCGCGTGCGAGCACTCACCCATCCTCCATGGCTTTGGATCCAGGGCTGGATGTGGTTGTCCAGGTACACCGTCATCCACTCTACGATCCGGCCCACCAGCGGGCTCATCTCCTTCTCCACGCACTCCACGCACAGCGCCCCCCCGAAGGCGAAGAGCCCCACGATGCGGCCCCAGTTGACGTCGTCCCGGAACACCTCGTCCATGACGTTCTCGAAGCTCTGGTAGGCCGTGGCCGGCGTGATGTGCAGCTGGTTGTGCAGGTCGCTGAAGGCGCAGGCGTAGCGCTGCTCGAACTCCACGCACGAGTCCTGCAGGGCCTTCTTCACCGCGTCCAGGCTGGTCGTGGCCTGCAGCCGCTGCTGCCGCTGCGGGGACGCGGGGGGGGTCCCGGGGCTCCGGCCGTTAAAAGTCCCGTTGGCGTGCGTCGCCACCCGCGGCTCCTCACCCGACTCACCCTCCACTCCATCAGTCCTGTTTAGAGGCTCATTGAGCCCCAAATGGTTGAGCGGATAGTTTCTCTGGGATAGTTTATAAGTTATGTAAAAAACCACCAGTTCTCTGTTTTCAGACATTCTGTGTTTAAATTAGCGCTTCTCTTCGCTTCCTGTCCGTCGCTGCCCCTCTCTTGACCGAGCCTTGACTGGTTGAAGTGAACACACGCACAGTGCCGGGCTTTCTCGATGCGCTCCTTCTGTTCAGAGGACCATTGTCAGCTGATATCGCGAAGACGCTTGGGGGGTGAAAACCAAACCTACACAAGGCTGACAAATCAGCTCAGGCCCTGTAGACAGATAAGAATGAGAGGTCATAATCTGGACAGTCTATAGACACGGGGTGTGTGTGTGTGTTAAATTTGGACGGGTGAGGTCAAAGTGCACTTCTTTAATTGGGCAGTTACATATGGAACAGATGGGAACGACATTAATGAGACGGCAGCAGAGCAAAGGTGTCTGTGCAGAGGAGACAAAGGGAGGTGCGACGGGAGGAAGGTGAGCAGAGCTCAGACGCATGGTCTGCACCGTTTCCACATCACTGGTCTCTGACCTCAAGTCAGAATGGGTGCGCACTTGGTTGGTGTCAGACCCAGGTCCTCTCCATCACTGCCTCAGACAGAGAGACACAGAGGTCTGCGGTTTGTCGCAACAGAAAAGCGACAAATTGACTTTTCGCCGACAAAGTTATTGTTTCGTTATCTGTGCCGGAGGTTGACCTGAACGCATGACCACTCGTTACCCATGTGCCCTGACGTCACTGCTATCTTCGGGCTTCAGTGCTGCTCTGTCATTATTCTGCTTTCGTATTTAGCCGCAAACAAAAGCATCAGTACGTATAATATACTGTGTACCACGATACTGAAGCGGATTCTGGTTTCTCTGGTTCACAGGCGCTAGCTCCCACCACCCTGTTAACTTCAACTGCGTTCCTAAATTCTGAAGGAAGCAGGACAGTGTCATCACTGTTTCAATTGTCGATCACTGCACAGGTTCAGTGAACTCTCAATGAACTCAAAGTGACTCAAGAGGTCGTTTGCATTTCCGACTGTGGTTTAGCTTTTACACCCAAAACTACAGCTACAGTATTATGTAGCTCTAAAACGCAACTGTAAAATTACCAATTTTAAAAAATACAGCAAAACGGTACATTTTAATGTGTTTGAGGTCAATATAAACTAAAACAGACGTAAGATGTAACCCTGAAAAGAGAAGTGACTAGTAACTAGTTTTACTGTGGTGAAAGCAGTGATGATTAGTGCACTAATGTGATCCTTGTTCAAAATTTGCCAGATATTAATTTACTCACTCCCTTCTTAATCAGAAAAGACAATGTTAATGTTTTTAAATGTCCTTTCTCAGTGTAACACAATAAACGATAAAGACAAACAAGAAAACAGGGCACCTGAACACATCACTGTGGTCTTTAGCCGTATAGTAAGAAACCTGACTGCTACAGTACGATCACACGCCGCACCCTTGCAACAAAACACATTTCTGACATTACAATGGAAGATTTTGCTGAATAACTCTTCACTGTGTCGTATCCATACCCCACAGCCACGGCACGGAGTTTAAGTGGGCCTGCAGCCTCAAACAAAGGAAATATGAGTGCGGTCCTGTGACAAAGCCGGTCCCTCATCCTCCGCTACCTGTCCCCATCCCGACCTGGTGTGGGCAGACACACAAACAGATGTGGGAGGAACGTGACCTGCTGATGATCCCAAACATGTCTGCTGCTTATCATGTGGGAACATGACCTTTCCTGCAATACGACAATATTGACATTTAAAATGATAAGTCGTGGGACCTTATAATTAACGTGCCAGGGAGCGGGGAGGAAGCACAATGCAGAGGGCTGGTGACAACACGTAACACACACCGTACAATGGTTTCGACTGCGTTCACGCCAAAGTGTTGTCATTCCATTAAAAAGCCGAAAGCTCAACTGGAAACACGCGTTCGGCAGAACGTTCGGGGCCGCGCCTCGACGTGGAGGAAACAGAAATTGTCAGACGAGAAAAATAATCACAAGGCAGCAGTGTTTACAATGGCCACATGGTCCCCAGCTCCCAACACGTGGCTGGCGTGTTAATGGACCAGCGGACGTAAACACCGAGCAACTGGTACGTTGAAGCCAACGAGTCGGAGCGGAACGCAGCACCTGAACGCCACGTGTTTTACAACGGCATCTGCTCAAATATTAACTCGAAGGCGAGACCGTGAAGGAATCTGGACTGCGGCGCGAGGCGACGCGACGCGCGGCGCGGCACGGCGCGGCACGGCGCGGCGCGGATCGACGTACAGCTCCGCATTAAACATTAAATCCCATTTAACGGTGGCCTCTGATGTGAAAGCCCCGCGACGTGAAAGGGCTAAAAAACCCACTCTTACCAGGTGTTCAAGGAAAAGAAATCACATGAAGTTATCCTCGACGTGCTGCCGTGAAAACGTCCCGATTATGTCAAGCTGGTCGCGGCTCTATCGGTACGAAACCTGTCAAAATCCAACAACGTAAGATCACCACTTTGTGGCAAGGGAGTGTATATTTGTGCGTATCCCTCCCACGCCCCCTCCTCCCCTTTGACGCCCTGCCGTCGGCTATTACGTAACACGACGCCGTCGGAGGTAACGTTCGTACGCGGATTCTCCTCTGCGCTGGCTGTAAATCCGAGCGTCTAAGAGGCGGAAAAGACCGGCCATGGAACAGGGTGGAAACAACTATTTGGCATTAGTGCATAACTCGTGTTCTCACCTTTGTTCTCATTCATGTGTCACAGAACACCTTTTGTTTAGGACACTAACCCCGACGCACACCCCGCCGCCGCCGAACACATTAACCCCGTAGCTTCCTCGGCTGCGCGTTTCTGATCACTCCCATTGATAAATATAAATACAAATACAAATACATACACACAATAATTACACGACGCGTCACAACTTTCCATAACTTGAATTCAGCCACATGAACGCGCTTTCTGCGGGCTCCTTGAGGCAGCACGAGCCCTCCCCTGTCACCCACGGCGAGGCGAGCCCTTTAATCACGTCGAACACGATAACGCTGCGCTGCCGCGGCAAACCCCCGATTCAGCCGTAAATACACGTCAACGCAGCAGCAATCTGCGTTAGGAAAGTAATTGTGAAGCAGAACGCTACAGACGCGGCTCCGCCTGTAGTCACGTTACTGTATGTGGCTGCTGCTACTGCTGCTGCTGAAGATGGCTGTCAGTGACTTACAGCCCACAGTCGCACGGTCGCAGTCTGTGCTCTTGGAAATGAGAATTTGAATCTGGGATGAAAACAATCTTTCCGCTTTCGAATAACACCCGACATCAAATGAATAACATTTAAAGAGAACCGCTAGCGGACCCATATCGTTCTCAGGCGTTCTCGCAAATCTGTCGACCTCCTTCCTTTAGCTGGATCCGAGGGGGGGGGGGGTCCCATTTTGACCATAATTCACCACATTGTTCCGCCGGCGGGTACACGAGACGTTGGGAAAAACATTCTACAAGCAACAATAGCCTCTTACTTGTAAGGTGGTCTCCATAAAATCATGTCTGGTGGCTCAAAATCCAGAACCCGGCTGGAATAAGTCGATCCGTCATTGCTAGCCTGCCTGGCTATTAGCGCAGACGCAGCTCTACTGGCTGAGAACAGATCCGCCCACAGCCTACGTCCCAATTACTTCAACAGCCGGGGCACGGCACGTCCACGCTGCGAGGACTACGCTCAGACGGTCGAGTGCTAGCCGGCTAGCAGCGAACAAAGTGGCCACTAATATTAGTTAGCCGGCGCTAGCGAACGAGCTAAATGGGAGTAGTTTAATTTGAGCCCGTATATGAATTATTCAAGTTAGTAACTGCCACATTCCTCATTGCCTCCCTGTCTACTTACTGCTTTAACTATTCATACCATTATCTTTATCTTTAACAGGGGTCCGGGTGGCAGCTGTCAGGCATCTATTCGCTTTACTAACGTTAGCTCAAACAAAGGATGCGAGGGGTCGCTATGGTAACCTTTGTTACCCCCAAATCTAAAGCGCTTCACTTTGGGCACAGCGCCACCGTGTGGCCGTCGATATAACGACACCGGAAATGTTCAATAGGCTTTAAACTCAACTTAACCATTTATTTTTGCCGAATGAGAATTAACAAGGCAGAATCATAATGAAAGAGATGTTATAAAGCAAACTTAGTTCGTTTTGAGGGTTTTTCTTGTCATGGCATGCTTACCTACCATTAGGCCAAGGTGTTAAATGACAGAGGTCCCCGATCTGTGCCATGTACTTCTATACCAAAACAAGTAGAATGCAGTAACAAAAAGCGATAATTGGATAAATTAATGACTAATTCCATAGATTAAATTTCTTGTTTTAGGTTTTGCACACATCACTTGCAAAGTGTAATCGCTAATTCCTGGAGTGGGTCAGAATCCTTGTTTATTGACTACCTCACCAAAACCTTTTAAGTTTACATCACAATATTATGTATAGAAAAGAATGGCAGTTTCTTTTCTATATATCTTACATTGAAAACTTTACAGTCAGCATTTTTCATTTATTTATATATATATATTTATATATATATTTATTTATTTATATGTATTTATATGTTCCCTAGTTTTTTAGGGAAGAAAAGTAGACATCCATAGTTGCGAGAGGGAATGCTTCTCAAAAATATGTAAATGCACTTCAAATAATTACATACATCCTCCTTTTTAAAAAACAAAGGCATGGAATATACTGTAAGGGATTCCGAATGCACAGATCCCATTCTCTTTTAGATACGAGTTTTGGTTTCGCTCCATACCTGAACTCCACTGTTGAATACTGATACTTCCTTCCACACATTCACAGCAAGTTCATACACTGGGCAATGTCTTCACAAGAACAAACTGCCAACAAGAAAAGTGTGGGAAAACCGCCGGTGTCGCATTACAGGGACTGCTGATGCACGAGGGGCTGGTTTTATGAGCCAGTTCTAATTCTAAAGATGGTTCAGTGTTCCTCAAGCACGCTGGGTCGACACATGAAGGAAAGCATGACGGAGGAAAGTGCCAGACACACATACAGCCTCTCATTGTAAACCAGCACTTACTCTGGAGAAAAAAATGAAAGAAAGTGAGCAAAATAAATAAGTAAAATCTCAAGAACAGGCAAAAATTATTCCAACGACAGGACGGTTGTGTCACAGACGGCAGCATCTCAAACGAAGCCATCTTTGATAGTGTAAGAGACAGATTGTTAAACACCTGCAGCCCAACATCACCTCAACAATGGCAAGAGCTCGTAACAAATAGCACAAAAAGATTAATTAAAAATTAAAGTGACAAAAAATGCTGTTAGATAGGCATTGATACATGAGGATTCAAAAATAACAATATATTCTGATTAGAGCTAACTCAAAGGAGACACCGTGTGTGTGTCATCATTTTCTAACAGGCACAGTTGGCCAAAAAAGTAACAATGGGCAAACAAGGTTCAAATTCAAAGGTATCGTTCATTCGCTTTCAGCGTCTACATATAGAATTTTTTTAGAAGTATTAAAAACAAACAGATAATCAAACCATCCAAAACCAAAACCAGGGTTTGCAACAATATCAATAAATTATTTGTTTACAGTTCTTTGAGTCATTACAGATTGAGATGGAGTCGAGGGGGGTGATGAATGACAACAGTCAGCAGACAACGCTGATCACAGTGTTGTTCAACCCCGAGAGAAAGATGGGAGGAATTTCTACAGCTTTTCTACGAGCTCGGAGCAGTAGAGCAGCTCAACACTTTATTAATGCAGTTTTGACGTGAGACAGAGAAGCTACAGTCTTCGTCAACTTCCTCCTGACATTGTGGTCCCCTCGATAAGAAAGCAGGTGAGGCCCATCTGCCCCCCCATCCACCCGTTCTAGGATGAAGAAGTCCGGGCGGGCGTCCCCTCAGGAGCAGATATGTGGAAGACGGAACCAATGCGCAGGAAGAAACGCCTGAGAACGGCCCGCAGCTCAGGGATCAGGTCAAACTGCATCATTTCACAGAGTTGAGGGTAGTAACAGGAAGCATGGGGCTTGAACTGAGAAGGAAACATAGATTAGCACTGGTTCAGCTGTAACATAAGTCTGTTTTTTTTATTCATTCCTTGCTTGTGTCTGATTTTGGAATTGAAGCAATCAAAATTAATAAGAGTGGCTGGAGAGTGTGGTAACGCTCATGTCTGAGGTCCAAGCACAGATAATTTAACATCCTCAGGCAATATTTGGTCACTAAGTAACAAAATTGCATTCAAGCAAAAGGAGTAGTTTGTGGTGCCAAGCGTCTCCCCAGCAGGCGTTGCACAACACAAAAAGGTGCTGGGCAGCACATTTTTAACAATATTGTTCCAATTTCTGTTGATGCAGTGGTTTCTGTGGCGTCACTCCCTCCTAAAGCAGGCCGCATGGCGCCAACACTTCCTACTCCTGCTGGGCTGTTTGTACAAGTGAAAACTGCTACAGTACTGATCCAAAATGCCCTGGAAAGCAAGCCTGAGTCACCCGCTACCATGAGTCAGCTGTGAATGATTCATAGGTGACAGCTCCCAAAAGTCACAGAACTGGGAATCATCCAAATAAATCAATCTGCTCGATTTGATACACAGTTGAACTAATAGGCTTCAAGGTTTGATGAAATACAGATTAAAGTCAGACACACTCACACTGTTAACTGGTAACAGGATTGTGTGTGTGTGTGTGTGTGTGTGTGTGTGTGTGTGTGTGTGTGTGTGTGTGTGTGTGTGTGTGTGTGTGTTTGCTCCTGCCTTGTTGTCGGGCAGCCGTAGTGTCCTGGTGAGCAGCAGCATGAGCAGACTGTTCCAGGCTTCTCTGTGGCTCTCTGAGGTCAGACCGATGAAGTAGGCCAAAGCTTCACTACACACCCTGAGAGAGACAACATGACACACACAGGGTTACAACCAACACAGCACTGAATCAGCAGCAACGGCCTGCATGTGTCATCTTCATTATTGGCCGGCGCATCTTGAACTACGGCATCAGCAACTTAATAAAAATGAAACATCTGTATATTCCTGCTGTTCTACACGAGTCGACTGCTCCAGAGCAGCTGTGTGGTGACAAACAAGGTGATTTGTGCCAAGCTCCAGCAACATATTCAGCAAAATGCACTCCCAATTTACGATTTATAAATATGTAACAAGGTACGGCATGTATCAAAACACAGATCGCTCAACATGGAACAAACAGCAGTGCTGCACTTTCTGCAGATTCCACAGTTGGTGCTTATTTATCTATGGTTTAGCATTTAACCAGGCAACAACACGCTGAGGTAGCAGCAGTGAGCTACTATGCTAACACCACCACCATCTGTCTGCAAAAGTGAGTATAATGAAGAATAAAAAATGTCCTGACACAACAACTGATGTTTGTTTTTTTTTTTTTTTTTTAAAGCTTTTTAAAATGTCTCAATACCATGTCTACTATTGAACATGCAGCCCTAAATAGTCATGCAACTGTCTCAGACTCCTTCACTGAAAGGTTACCAGGATGTTATTTAATCAAGTATGTATTTATAACCTTTTTAATAACCTGAGTAGTGGAAATCAAACATCTGCACACTATCCACATCCCATTTTTATCTTGAATCTCTGAATCTATCGCTGAATCTCTACTCGATCTCCAGAACTGCATCGCATACTGTACTCACAGCAGCAGACGTGTCTGAATGTCAGGCCACGAGTCCTGCAGCTGAGGGTCAGAGTACATTCTAAACAAGATCCGCAGGCTGCAGGCAAGGCTGCTGGTTTCCTGCTTCAACAAGTTGGGTTTGGACTTTCCTTTAAACCCTGACAGGAGACAGAGAGAGAGAGAGAGAGAGAGAGAAAGACATTGAGAGAGCGTGCTCTTTTCACCAGTGTTACTGTTATTACAATATGCATTATTACATTATTGCATGATCCCACAATTTATTTATTCTTTTTGAAGCTTTGTGTTTACCGGCCCTCCAGAGTGCTGTCCGTTGTTCATTGTTGGAGTTAAAGTCCTTTGCGAAGGTGTGCGACTCCAGCAGACAGTCTAGGAGCTTGAAGAGGTGTGCAGACGTCATGTATCTGTACATGCCCTGATCTGGAGCGGCCTCACTCCCCTCAGACTCCGACTCCTCCAGCGCACCTCGCTGACAGGGGGAGGGATAAAAACTACGTTAGCTACGTATACCTGTCAACAGAGTTGTCCTTTTACAGAAAAGCTCCTGGCCTACCTGTGCGGCAGCCATGTTCTCAGCATCCTCCTTCTTGCTGGTTGCTGGGTAGAAGACAATGTTGTCTATAGTCTGGATTAGTTCAAGCTGAACCACGCATTTAATCAGAAGCCCAGCAAAGAGCTTCTGGTCAGAAACTCCTGTAGAACAGAAAAACACATACGTGTAAAAAAAACAGCAATACATGTGTGTGTGTGTGTGTGTGTGTGTGTGTGTGTGTGTGTGTGTGTGTGTGTGTGTGTGTGTGTGTGTGTGTGTGTGTGTGTGTGTGTGTGAACAGTTCAAGCCTCATGTGTTTTATCATTGTTAAACAAACGTGCAGGTACAATATGAAAGTGTGTGTACTCACGCGCGTTGGACTTGCCCTTCCAGGTGTCGTCGCTGGACATCTGGCTGTGCCCTCTATCAGACAGAGCTCTGTCGTAGCTGCTCTGAGACTGACTGTCAAAATCAGCATCCTTGAGACACAAGAGTGGCAAACAGTATTACTGGGATGCAGCAGGTGACACAGCAGGCGTTTTACTGCATAAAAGCTTTTCATCAAGATCTAGAAGATCCATGAAGGAGTTGATACATATGGCTCTGTAAACAATTACGGAGTTTGTTTATTTTCTTACAAAATGTTTGCCGTCAGCCGTTTCCTCATCCTGTCCAGCCGGTCGCCAAGTCAACAAACTGAAAAAGCAAACACATTAGGAATCAGGTGTTTTATGGATCATGTGACTGTGCTGTTAGAGCTCCACCTCCTCCCACTGCTGCACCTGGCTGAAGGAGTAGTCCCTTAACTTACGCGTGAGGGCTGGTGTTTTGGAAGATCTCCAGCATACAAGAGCAGGTGATGTTCCACACCTCGGGGCTGAACTTCTCCCCGTTTAGAATCACCAGGTTCTCCAGACAGTTGGTTCCTGACCGAGCCAGCTGCTCGTTGTCTGCAGAAGAAAGGGAATGATTCAAAACACGGCTGCTACGCGTGGATGGATTAATATTCTGAGTGTCGCCTTTAACACCCACCTTGTCTGACACACCACTGTAGCTGTGTGAAAACGTCGGCCAGCAGGATTTCACTGAGAGGCTCATAAAACTGTGTGAAGACGTCGCAGATGGCATACAGGGCATGGTTACATGTTGTCGTCATCCACTCTGTTTTCTAGAAACGAACGGGGAACAGTCGTGAGCTCATTCGACTCTCCTGCTCTCCCAAATCTCAAAACGAGTTTGTGCTTCAAGTCTGACAACCAGCGCCCTCTGACCTCTGTCTGCTGCTCAGGGAGCTTCATGTTGTCAAAGATGCGGAAGACGATTCTGAAGAGGTCATGCCACCAGTGCTTCTCGAAGGTGTGGCCATAACTCTTCATGATCTCGAACATGACTGTGAGACCTCTGTCAGAAGCAATACAGTTCAGGAATAGTTTTGTGTGAATAGTATTATGCCATGTTCTCAAAAAAGAAACATTTCCTAATGATTAAGGGATTTTGTTTACATTAGCTAATTGTCAGATTTCTAATTTGCATAATGCTAAAGAAAAACCGTAGAACATTATCATGAATCTTGAAATGTCAATATTATAAATTCTAATTGTACTCTACCTAGTCCGGACATCCAGCTTGCAGCGGTTGATGATACAGGAAAGCTCAAACAGAATAGGGAACCAGCCACGAACCCACACACGGTCACCAGGGGCCACGTTCATGTCATCACTGGTGTATTCTCTCAGAGCCTGAGAGAGAAACTAGGGAGTCATACAGCGCCCTTCGACAGCACAGCACGTCCATTGGATGCCAATATCTCGTTACAGATTGCCGTTTCTACCTGTGGCCTTTCTGACACGTATTTAGCACAGTGTCGTATGAGTCTGATAGCCTCCATGCTAGTGTCAGGAAACGCTGCGTTGCACACAAACTCTGACAAGCACTTCACCGCGTCCTGGAATGAGTCGATAGCAGCTGCAAAGTGCTCCTTGAAGGTGTTCACTGAGGAATGAAGAGAAGGAAGGGGGTAAAAAGCAATGATCCTGTCAAATACAGCTGGATCAGGGATGAAGATCTGTCTCGCAGTGACATTTGACAAATTGGACTTCCTGGCCACCCCATATAAAAAGCTGCACGCATACTCACTGACAATGTGCCCAGTGGTCTGGAAGGCCAGCTCCACAATGGTCTCATCATGGTCAGAGGCAGCCTGGTGAAACACTGAGAAGATGTTCTTCCACCCTGACCGGATGTTTGCTGCCTGAGAGTTGACCATCTGAGCCACACACCTGATCACCATGTCTCTTATGGTGGGGGACCTGGAAACATTATTTACAACATGACACTTTAAGCACCACTATTCCTCGACCTACTCCTACTGCCACCACGTTAGCTTTGTTCCATCCTGTAAATGTTCACTCATGTCCTGTACCTGTTCTTCTTCATGATGTGCTCAAATGGTCTGAGGAAGTCTTTCTGGAAGCGGAAATTGGCAAGCTCTCCCTTCTCCAAGAACTTCATGGACAGCTGTCTCAGCGAGTCAACTGCAAAAATGGCTACATCCTCGTTGGGGTTACAGCCCACCTGTAAAAGAGCGAGCAGCGTAAGGACAGTGTGGTGGCTTTTTTAGAGCGTTTTAGCCACTTGCTCATGCTGCATGCTCTCTGACCTTGTTGAAGTGGTCGCCAATGACCTGCCAAATACGAGACCACTGCAGCCTGATGCGGTTCATGTTGTAGTAGGAGATTTCTACAATCTTCTGTAAACTGAACATCCTCGGTTGGTGAGCAGAGGCCAGCTCATCCATGGACACTGCACAGAGCCACCTCACGAAGTCCACTGGAAACAATTAAATGGTGCCGGTCAATAGGCTGCTTCTATTGGTTTGTAACATACGTAGGTTTTAAAACATATACACTCACCAATTGCATTTCCATCTAATCTGGTGGAACCAGTGAATATTCTGCAAATGAAAGCAGCTTTAGTAAAAAGGGACAATTCCTACCTGACTAATGTTCTGTGCCTAAGGACCTTCATGAGTATTGAATCTCACCTGTCCACAGCTACTACCACACTCTGAGAGCTGGTCTCTCCGACCGACTCCTGAATGTGAGCCATCTGTCTTTTGTCCTGACTTCCTACCAGATTACCTGCAAAACCAACCATTTATTTCAAACTAATGTTCACAAACTTTAAAAAGAATAATAAACATGAGACAAATGCAAATACTGTGTGCATGTAGCCTACCCAGCCCCAGGGGCATGAACTCCTCTGTGCCGGAGGGTAAGCCCTTGATGCCCACATCCTTGTCCCGGACAACACCTGAGATGTAACGCGTCTTAACCCCAGTGCCGATCAACTGGGCGAGTTCCAGTTGACTGATACATCTCAGGATCTACAACACACAGACATACACAGTGCACAAGTTCCAGCAGTTGTAGCTACGTATGATTAAAATTCAACCACTGAATACCCCTCATGTTACCTCATGCCAGGAGCTGCCCAGGTAGTTTCCATCTGTGTGGGCCACAGTGATGAGGGTCTTTATAGTGTCGATGTTCTTCTGCTTCATCTCTGTGATGCTGGAACTGGCAGTCAGCAGAGTGAATCTGGCCAAGGCCTGGACGTAGGCATCCCGCTCCAACTACAGACACACACACAGGCCAATTACACAGATTCAGCCTTCTGGAAATAATAAGGTTATTTCTTTTCAAGGGTTTGGATCATTTTTGTAAGAAACATCACCAGACCTGCATGCTGAAGATGCAAGCAATCCTGATGGCGCATCGAATGCCCTCTAGACACAGTGAGGCCACCTCTGGGTCGTCACAGTCCTGCAGTCCCACACTGAAGGCTGCCAGCAAGGGAGTCCACGCCAACTGAACAACACACTAACATGTCAACTTCTTGTCCTCAATTCTGCCTTGGCTTTTATTACCTTCCTGTCATACCTTGAACATGGGCCTGACATGCTCCAAATGTGTAGCACTGAAGAAGGGGGCCTGAGCATGGCTGACTGCCTCCATCAGCGCTTTAGCCGTCTTTGCCATCTGCTCCATTTCCATATTGTAGAGCAGACGACGCTGCTTCTCACTGGCTACACCTGGAGGGAAGAATTTTAAGCCATTATTCGTTGGGTCTTTCTCTTACTGATGGTTTTATGTGAGTAACCCTAACAGAACGACATAATGAAGACAAACTGACTTTGCTTGGTGGACTTTGGAGTGATGGAAAACTCTTTGCTCTCCTTCATGGCAATCTTCTTGCCTGCGATCTCATCGTAAATGGAAGACAGATACTCTTCAGGTAGGTCTTTACTATCATTTATACCACGGTTCATCTTGATGTACTGCTCCTTTGTCATCTTATTTTTCACCTACACACAAAAAGATAAAGAACGACAGCGGGAATCAGTCATTCAGACGAATCCGGACAAAATAAAAAGGTTTTCTTGAAAGCAAAAGTAAAAATTAGGAGGCACTACTGGTTGTCATCCTGTACTGGACTGAATGTTTTATGATCCATTATTTGTCAGGAAATGTGACTTAAAACAGAAAAGTCAAGAACAAACTCTCAGCTACTACTGCTCCTTTATCGTGTGGTGCAGTGCTGTTTGGAGCATAATACATCTTCACTGTTGTCAATTAAAGTGTTTCAGACTCAGACTCTCGGTTTCTCCCCGTTTATATAAGGTGTGTGTCACAGTGGGTAATATTTCACACCGGCTGCAGATGCAATTTCCTTTGTCAATGGTGGCAGAGACTATTTGTTCAGAGCTTTGATGAGACAGATAGAGACCTAAGCAGTCTCCTTATTCATATAAATGGAGCCTGTTCATTGGTGCAGAAGGTCCAGCGGAGAAATGTATCTGGCAAAAAAAGCTAAACCTGAATTCAATTTAGCAGGAGCTAAATGTAATGTTGTCTGACAGGAGCAGACATATTCACATATTTCATCATCAGGCTGTTACTCTAAACAACAACAATCAGCACAGCATCTTGTTTTTAAACACTTTTTATAACACAGGGTTGGTTTTTGGTCCAAATGCGTCCATAATGTACTTATATGCGTTATGGACCAATACACGCAGTTACAATTTCAGCGTGACAGCACAAAACCTTTATTAACAACATTAAAGCCTTAACTAACCTGAGGACTGTGCAGGTCGGTGGTGAGCATGATGATAGAGTAAGCCAGCACGTAGGCAGTGTCTGCACTTGCAAACAGAGTTTGTCTGCAGAAATGACACATTAGGGCAACGTTTACTAGGTTAAGGTGTCTTCACATTTAATCATTAGACTTTCTATTTTGAAGAAAGTGTAAATAATTAGCGGTGAAGTTGAGCCTTACCCCTGGTTGCACTCCAAGTATCGAGCAGCGAACTTCTCCATGAGCCGGTCAATCTTCTGGGCCTCGCCAGGCAGCCTGAAACCCTCCAGGAACACTCTGAGCGCAGAGACAAAGTCCTTCCCGCAGAAGTCCAGCTGGTCTACATAGCAGTACATCACCTCTTTGTTGAACTTGATGTTTTCGCCTAGGAACTCGCCCACCTGGGTCTGTGGATGTAAAAATTAACCAGTTGGTAGATCTCTAACTCAAATAAAACACACACAAAATGTGTTACAACTGAAGTTTACTTACGGTGTCCAGTCTGTCCTCCTGGTGTAGGAACTGGGCGATGTCCTCAGCTGTGGAACCTAGCATGCCCTGCTCCTGCAGATACTGGACACCTCGCTTTGGCTTCTTGTTGAAGCTGAGCAGAAAAAAAAAAACAACAGATGAGCAAATCTATTTAGTCAACTTACAAACATAAACCTAATGAAGTGTAAACCAGTGCTAATAGGTGCTCACAGATCGATGCCATGCTCGATGATGTCCTTCTGCTGTTTGATGACCTCATACTGCTCCGGATGATCCGCCTGGGAAGCCGTGACAGAGGAGGAGACAGTTGAGTCCAGTGAACTGATGCTGTCCCTACGCCCCGCCGGCTGCTCTGGTAGCTTCAACTCAGCTCCGTCACTATCAGATGGATGCTCCTGGCCTGCAAATGTTCACAAAGCAATACGTTTAGATGATCATGTATCGTGTACAACGTTCTCATATTTATAGAGCTACACACTCACCCAAGTTAGCTTGAAGGTTGGGATTCACATACATGTCTTTGCTCCATTCCACCATACACTTAAGGATGGACACCAGACACTCCAGTCCCTTTTTACGCAGGCTCAACTCCTTTGGAAAATAAATAAGCACCCAGTTAATTCACAGTCAGACATACACAGACACTAGACAGTAGAGTAACATTAAAAACAAAGGAGAAGTCTTTACAGAGACTATTGTGTGCATACAAACCTGCAGAGGAGTCATCCCGAGCTCCTGACCACTCCTGCCCTGAGCAATCTTTGACAGATCGTTGACAAGGCGCTCAAAAATGTTGGCGGCATTCAAGTCACAATCATAGTTCACGTAAATGTCAACAACGCACTGGGCATCTGGGGGAAAGAATATGAAAACAAAACTTGGAAAGGACAAAGAATTTGCTTGCATAGGAATTAAGGGATCTGCTTACATTGTGTCAACTTAATCAAACATAAGAATTCTTTGATAGTTTTATGGTTTCACCTGCACAGATGCGTGTTAGTGTCTGAATAACCATCCACTTGTGCTCAAAGGAGCTGGTTGATGTCTCCAGGATGGTCAGAAATATCTCCCGAAAAAACACCTTAGATAAGAAAGGGAAATAAAGAAAATAAACCTAGGTTTTAGAAAATAAAACATAATTGAAAACAAATCATTGGTACCAGTCTTAAAATATATTTCAGAATGGCACAATTTGGGATAAACACAACTGACTCAAACATAGACAACCCCGTTGCTGTACCTCGATCTGCATCTTGAGGTGGACCTTGAAATGGGACAGCAAAGTGAGGAAGATAGCCAGCGAGAGCTCAAAGACCTCAGGGACAGAGGAGACTCCGTTTTTAGACAACGCTACGCACAAATACTGTTTGATAGCGTTGACAAACATCTCGTGAGTGCGAAACACCGGCCCGGCACCCTGCAGCACAGACAGCAGCAGCTGCAGGGAGACAATCTTGGACCGCAACTCATGGGACCTGCAGAAAGGAGGAATGGAGTATTAGTGGCGGTGTCTCCAGTGTGAGGACTGTTGATATGTATGAGAGAATGCTCTGTGGAGATTCATGTTTTATTAAGTCTTTATGATGAATGAACATTTTTCTAACGACAAACTGATTTCTTTGTTAGCCTTTTCTACTTGGCTCTGTTGTCTCTGGCCTATTCACAGTGGCCAGGTCACACTATAATGTTACAGTAACTTGAGATGACACACTAGGATGGAAAAGGGCACGTTAACATATGCAGACTGAAATGTAGCCCTGTGTGCGTTTGTGTGCTAAAGCAGCTATATATAAAAAAAGACATTAGGCTCATCATGTAAAGAAAGAAGTTATTGTGCACTTGTGGTAGGTAAAAAATTCACTTTGGGTCTGGAGGTCCATCGGCGAGGGGCTTCATGGAGAGTTTGCACAGAGAGCGAAACACCAGAAAGGCGTCTTTCTGCAGGATGTGGGAGAAACGAGCGGTGTTGTGAGGTCCCTGCAGAGCTTCAGCGTCCTGAAACACATTACCAAAGTTACTCTACAACGCATCTGCTTAAACTCTGTTGAGAAATGTTTCAATGTAACGCATCTTTTCAACATCTGAACATTAGAACTGTCTATAGTTGACTATAAACTATAACTATGAATAAATTAGCTCTGCTTCATTTCTGGGGAAAATATTTTCAGCAAGGGGGTCTGAATACACTTAGGCAGAAGACAAAATACATGCACACAGCATGACTGGTGACTTTAGTGATGATTAATTATATTTTTTCAGGATAAAAATACAGTTTAACTTGCAAAATTGACTTTGTCAAAAACTGCAAAAGAAATTCAATAAGACACATAATATAACCTAAACATATGGGTTAATAGGCTAGGTTATGTTTTTATTCATTATTTTCATAATAGCATGGTTTTACATATTGTCAGATGCCCTGAATAATTTGGATGCCATCCATTAGTGCTTTGACCATACACTATATGCTTCTCTACATATAACCTTCCTCCTGTTTACCTTAGACTCATATTGAGTTGAGGCTATAACAGTAATTTCACTACTCCAGGGTGGAAATGTCTTAGTGAGCCAAGTAAAAGCCACTGTTATTAACACCTCACCAGCATATCTGCGGAGGAAACAGAAGATCGGTCCTCGACGATTCCGTTCATCTGCTGAGTCTCTGTTCTGATCTCTGTAGAAGAAACCTCTGCCGGCTCAGAGACTGGGTGCTCTGGGTGCTCACCACCTACAGGAGAGGCCCAAGCAGACATTTTCATTGGTGCTACCAACAAGAACAGGAGAGAAGTGCAGTAAGTAAAGCCCTGACCTGCTTCACTGTGTGTCTGTGCTGGCTGTTCCTCTTTATCCTCTCCTTCGGTCTCTGTTAGCTGTGCTGAATTTGGACAGTTGTCCAGTTTATCTCCGTCCTCAGCTGACTGAGCTGACGTAAGGGGTGATTCTCCACCTTCATCTTCAAAAACTGAATCTGATGTAAAGAAACGGAGGGTGAAAAATCCCAGGAACATCACAGAAACCTTTTAGGCACTGAAACAAGCTGAGACGCACCTCTTGATGGAGTGACCTGTCCTCCTCCATTCTCTGGGTCGGTGCCGTCTCCATTGACTGTAGGTGTGTCCGGTGCTTGTTCCTGGTCAGTGGTTGATGGTGGTGCGCTGGAGTTGGTGTTTGTGAGGTCTGGAGTACTGGCAGCAGGGGATGGGGAGCTCTGGGGCTCCGGGGTGGGTGTCCGATCAGACCGGGGGGAACCAGACCTCCGAGCACCAGGGACTGGGGACTGGTTCTGCTGGGGAAGTCGCAGGCGGTCCTTCTCCTGCTCCTGAGCTTCTAGAGCCTGAGTAGAGAGGGTTTTTTTACACAAGTTATAGCAACAATTATATAACGCATTACTGTATATCACTGTAAGTTATTTAAATGAGGATTATGCAAATCAACACAGAAACAGAAACCGATTTACTAAACCACATACGTATTTATCAGACCCTACTTCCAGTTATGAAAGTTGGTCAGACATAATGTAAGGGGGCTGCTTTTTAAAGTGTAGCTGTTACAGTAATTGCCTTCCTCATCTGTTGGAACTGTTTGCTTTGTCTGAATGATACGAGTGAGTAAAAAGCTGAACTGACGGCCTGGTTTTCCATCCGTGTGAAGATAACATTGAGCATCTGTGTGAGCGTGGCCTTTGCGGTGGTCTGGTTGATGAGGTTGCGGCTGGCCAGGTAGATGTTGTAGCAGGTCCTGACAGTGAGGAGCACGGTGCCCTCATGAATCTCTATGTGCGGGGAGGTCACCGCCGTCAGTAGAGCCTGCACAGAAATAAGAAGTCGCTTTACCACGCAGGATGTGTTAGAAGATGCCGCTGCTGCACATAGCTGACTCATCGCTCCACTTCCCTGCTTAAAGCTACGGTCAATATTGTTTTAACCATTTTGATGTCAGAGGCTAGGTTGTACACGCTACTCTGACTTCCACACGTCATTCAGCAGTGAAATCAGGTAAACATGTAGAGATAATCTAGTGTAAACCTTTTAGTCAACATCAATAATACTGTGGACTTCTTACATGGGAGACTTTGACCTTTCCAACCAACCAGGATGTGTTTTATTAACTAACAGCAAATCTTACTGAACACCTGTACAATACACATTTAAGGAGTCACAACTTTGATTAATTAAAATTAACATTTGTAATCCTTTTATTCTTATTATTAAACCTTCACATGTGAACAGGGGGAATTGGTTCTAAAAAAATAATTTCTTAGCCGTGAACCATGACTGAAACCTTTCAAGCAAAGAGGACCGCAGTGACTGAAATAAGCACCGACAGCTGCAGGATCTAAGGGCTGCCAGATGTACAGAGGCGTTGGCTATACCTTGATAATCTGTAGCTGGACTCCCTCATCAGTCTGTGGGCCCTGAAAGCAGTTGCAGATGGTTTCCACCAGCCGGTCAATCAGCCTCTTTCCCGGTGTTCTGCTGTCTGGGGCGTTGCCTGTGATGTGGCCATATGCGATCAGCTTCTACGGTAATGAGACAGTGCACAGGTCAGAGCAGCAGGAGCAGAATTCACTGTGCACATAGGATTCTGTTTGTTTTTACCAAGTTCTCAGCGAGTGGGTCAATAAAAGGAGGATGATAATCATAAAAAATAACATCAGTCTTCAATACTTTGCATTTTTGTCAAAGGGAATGCACAGGTACAGTTTTTGCTTCATAATCATGAGTTGCAACATTAACCTTTATTGGAGATCTGCTTTAAGTTTCAGTAGCAATGTTTTTGTACCATTTTTCCTTTTTCAAAAACATGTTCACATTATTAAGCTAAGAAGTGATGTGAAAGCCTCCTATGAAGTGACAAACCTTGGAGAAAATGCCTGATGTTACTACAGTAGAACTATGAATAAACTGAGCATGTTTAAAACTGGTAATTGTTAAGAAGTTATATAAATTGTATTAGCTTGAAACAACTGCTGTATGGTGCAGGCTTTTATTTATGACATTTAATGTGAGAGCTGATGTTGGAATAAAAGGCTAGAAATAATTTAAACCCAGTAGCACATATTTATGAGTCAGGATGTGACCAAAGAACTGCACTGACTAGCATTAAACGCTGGAGTGTATGCGTGTAAATTAGCACCATTGTCTGTGTGCACGTATGACATGTTGAACAGGTGCATCAAGATTCCACTGCATCAAGACCAAGCAAAGAGAACCTGCGGTGGAAAGTGAAGGCATCTGTAGGAAGGAGATGGTGAGTTAACTGCACGCATGTATGGCACTGTCGGTTTTACCAGTGTGCTGAATCTGCTGCTTTCAATCATTTAGACCTTTAAATTACTGCTGCTCACAGATTCAGTCAAAGAACCCAACAACCCTGACACAGGCGATGACAACGGGCCATTTTGGAAAAACAATGTTAGTAACCTGTGGCCTCGTGTACAAAGACTTGCGCAGATTTCCTACTAAATTTTGCATAAGTGCAAATCCAGAAAACAGTGCAAGTAGAAAGAAATACTGATTTATCAACATCTACTAAGTACAAATCTATGTATGTTTCCTTCGTACATCCCAATCAACGTAGAACTGAACGCAGGCGATTGATTAGAAAACTCCTCCTGTGACACGCCTCTATATAAATATGTTCATTTATTTAAACAAGCTCTGCATCTGCGCAGTACGCCGAGCGGGGCCATGTGTGCAGGTGTTAATGCTGCAGGTTCCGCACAGTAGCGGAAATAAAAGTGGTCTGACATAAAGGTGAACGTGAAGCAAAGTTTACCACTAAAGTGTCCTGCGTTCCTGTTGTTTGATCCTGTGACGGTGCTTTTATAGCGATGTGCCCAGTCGATGGGTTCGATGACCAGGTAAACCATCTCTTAATGCAAACAGCGCTTTAATGTTGCCCTGATCAACCGCATCATATGGGAATTTGATGCCTTGCTGACATTGGGATGATTGCGTCCCATACAGCTGGCATGGCTCAGCTCGGGGCCCACTGGCAAATACCGGACCGGTCTGCAGCTCCCTCTAGATGCCCAACGACGCTGGGCGACGCTCCAACAACAGACACCTCTAACGAATCGTCTAATTGAACCTCTAACAGATCATCAAACAGAGCTGTATATGTTTGCACCGATTTTCAATCATCTCATCTAATTGCAGACGAGTGGCTGTATTCACTGTTTCATTTTTCTCTGGGGTGATGACTAACGATCGTTTTCACGTGATTAACAGTTCCCCTGTTTCACCTCTTCACCTCTTCCAACGGACCAATAGCTGTAGAAATTGGCGCCAACCAGGCAGCCCCCGTAGACTTACGCTAATTTCCACTTTGCATAATTCTTGATACATCTGAACGTTGGCGTAGATTCGTACTTATGCCAGGTTGTTGTCCGCAAGTACGCGTCGTACATGAGGCCCCTGGTGCGGAGTTGCTTTATATTTCTGTGCAATGAAGCAGCTGACGCTTGCAGTCCAGAGTTTACAGTTTGATGTCAAATGCAGCATTTGCATTGTCAAATGCATTTTTCACGATTGTGTCAAACAATCTTGTTAAATATATTTTCTTCTACAGAATAGTGATCAGGGGGATGATTCAGAGACGAAGCAGACTTTCACAGTTGCTGTTAGATTAAAAGAAAGCAGTGCATGACTGATCTGAGCTCTTGTGCATTTTGCCATAATATTTTACCTGCAAACAGTCCAAAGAGGTGCTGACTATCCGGGGGGACTTTGACTGACAGGCCAACTCAAAGGGCAGGACATACTGGTCAGCTTCAATGTAGTTGGCTCTGGGTGGGACCACTGTACCATCCCTAGAGATGAAAAGGATGCAAACAGCTGAGAGAAAGGCAAAAATGAAAGCAACTTTAAAAAAAAGTGTGTACATATATGAAATCCTAAGTGTCCCCAGGAAACTTAATTCCTTTAAGGATCCTGTTAATAAAGCATTTGCTGTGTAAAACATTTATTGTACATTCAGGCAGACTTTTAGTATAATGTAAAGTATAGTGGCATATTGTTAAAGCAACAGTTTGCGTACGACAGCAGACAGAGAAAAGCAGCAAATCGTTTTAGTCATACATCAGTAGCCAGCCAGGGTTTAACTCATCCTCCTTCAGGGCAGACCTCACCTATCAACAGTAGAGAAAAAAAGCTCCCTCTACTGCCGAGTGCTCATTCATTGGAAAACATGTGCATTATGATACTTACTTCTGTTTCTCAAGCTCTGCCTTGATTTCATCTATGGAGGGAAACACAGGAAACGTTTTGTTAATGAAGCCTGAACTTTGACTGGTATGTCTCACAAATGTCACATGATGTGTGTTGGACCTTTGAACAGTTTTCTTCATTTTAGGTTACAGATTTCTGCTGTATAACCTGAGCCGAGACTCATGTTTGATAGTTAATCCTCCACCAGGCCTTCATATTGGTTGCATCACTCTGCACATGCCAGCTTTAACAATTTCCCTAAATATATTTTTTAAAGAAATTCCACATTGATCTACCCAAGGTGACGGTGTGACCATACAAACTGACAAGGTACAACATCAAGTATTAGCCACAACAATTCACCTTAAGCAAACTGTATACAACAGGGCTAGACAGAGGAAATTAGTTTGCGAAATATTAACCGGAAAATGTCACAATCCGCCGTAGGGTAATAGCTGACTTACTTTCTGAAAAGTATGACCTCTAGGTTGTATGTATGTGAAGTCAATTTTTTCAGAATAATTTAGCAAGAGTTCAAACACACTTCTTATTTAGTCAGCTGGCTCTGGTTACTCACTGAAAAACTAATGTCTCGGTCAACTGTGTGTGTAATATTCACAGAACAAACAGATAAAACGATGCACTTCAGCAAATTAACCAGGAAGGTTCTCATCAAAACAGGAGAGAGTCAGTTTTTAAACAGCAAACTGTAACCTATTGCCCTGGTTCAAAAAGGAATAAGGGAGTGTTGTGTTCTTTGACAAATAATGAGTATGACTGTCAGACATGAAGCGAGAGGACAAAGCCGCTCAAACACAGCGACCTGTTTGCCCACTTCTCTCTGACATTTATTTATTTGCATAGATCATGTCGTTTAACAGCTGAACTGTGCCATAATGGGTTTTCTTTCAATTCCATGCATGAAAACTGAGAGAATGAGCAGCACAGCGCCTAAAATACTTCAATGGCTGTGAAATTGTAAATAAAGCCCAACTGATACGTGATAACAATAATAATAATTGCTAAATTGGTCTCTGGTTTCACAGATGTCAGTGACATTCCTTTACTGAATAGCAACAGAAAATAATATAGAAATCTTTATCCCTTAAAACAGCTTTAAACCTAATACAGCGTAGATATTGCTATAATCTTCTTCACCCGTTTCTCAGGTAGAGATAAAACACATTCAACTACAACAAAGACAAGTAGCAGCAATATGACAGTGTACGATCATAAAATATAAACAAGTCTTAAGAGAAAGACAGATCCTGGTTGTGTGTGTGTGTGTGTGTGTGTGTGTGTGTGTGTAACTCGATCGGCGATCGTGCTGAATGGAAAAGCACGGATGTCAGAGTATCCTGGGCTTTGATAGCCCGTGCGTCTGGGTGCAGAGCTGCAGGACTGGGCTGTCTGGCTGGGTGACAGTGCTACGTACAGCGCAGTGATTGGTCTGTTTGGCTAGCTAGCCTAGCCTGGGCTAGCTTACGGCGGCTACCCGTTAGCCTGTCTGCCTGTCGAGGCTAACGGCAATGACCGTGGCATTTCACATTTACTTCGAAGCGTTGACAGTGTCAACGCACGACCGGTTATCTAACGCAGCCCGTGAGCGGACGGCGACACAGCCGAAGGCCACTCGGATGCTAACGGCAGCTAGCTACGCCCTGCCTCCTAAACCAAGACAGGCCGAAATGCTTCACCGAAGAGCCGTATAAAACACACGGCTCGGCAACGAACAGTACACGAAGCAAAGGCACGTACCGAGCGCCACCTGACAGGCTTTCCGCAGCTGGCTGTGCTGGCTCCGCTTCACCTCCTTATCCGACAAGATTTTCTCCAGCGCCCTGGACAGAAACATGCTCTTGGTTTTGCTGTTTTCTGCCTTCGACTGTGAGCTGTGGCGGTGCTGCTGCGGTGGCAGGTGTTGTTGAGGGTGCTGTTGTTGCTGCTTCATCTCTCGGTGTCGTTCCCGCTCCCGTCTCAGGCCGTCATCTTCGGCCTGGCCCTGCGGAAAAAGCAGGTGACGAGGAGCAGCTAGCAAAATCCAGTCTATCGCTGTCAGTCCCGGAGAGTTGCTATCTCAGCTCAGCTCAGCGCCGCCATGCTGCTTACGTCACGTCACGTGACCCAAAGCTGCGCGTGCCTTAGCAAGTTGGTAGCATCTTTACACGATCTTCTACACGAACATATGACGCTGATATTATGAACGACACGTATCGTGCCGCACCAGTGAAAACGGACCGGGGTCGTTTCCTCCGTGGTGTTACACATCCAGCCTTCTTAACGTTACGTGTGTCACTGAATCGTCCAGCAGTGGGCACCAACGAGCCACAACGCGTAACATCACGACCGTGTCAAGCCTCTTTCTGTCAATGAAGCAAAACTGAGGTCAGATCGGTAGTTACGTCACTCAGGTGTGAACACGAGCACATGTAAAATATGGGCGATGCCTCTTTATAAACATCGAACATTTATAGAAAAATTTCATCCAGAATAATAAAGGTCACTGCCTTTTTATATATATATAAATTCTGCTGACAGTGTCTCACTTATGCGAACACGCTCCACCGGCACAAGCACAATTTACATTCTCCATCAATGTATTGATATTGTCTATGTTAATGTAGATAGTAGCCTTTTCTAAACACACCAAAGCATGAGTTGAGGATGAAATCTCACAGTTGTGATGATTTTTAACATTATTATTTTATTAAACAACCTACAAGCCAACAAGGAAATTATTAATTTCCTTTAAAATATAATGCTCCACTGTACATAAGATACAAAAACAATTTATTCTTTAAAGTTTACCCACAGAATTGTAGCCTCAAAAGTATTTATATTATATTTCTGCTGCAGCCCTGACTGTTTGGTTTCTTTCTCTGCCTGTGTGATGTATGGGTGTTGAGGTAGAGGCAGACTAACAGAATCTAATTTAACGTGTGACATCAACAGTGAGGATAGAAGAGACGAGTTGCTAATTAGCAATTAGACATTTAAATCCAAATGCTTTATTTTACTGGTGGTGCATCACTATAACACCTTTCACATTCATTCATTCAGTTCCACACACTGAGACACAAGACAGTGTAGACTGCTACATAGTTTATTTTAACCCAACTCCTCCAATCAGCAATACAGTCATCCATCTATTTATTTACCTTCAGATGAATCTTAAAACATCAATAAAATGTGATAAAAATGTGCATCGTACATAGCACTAATATGAAAATACTGACAATCTTCATTACAAATCTATAGCATAGAATTTATCTGGCAAGCAAAAAAAAAAAAAAAATTAATGGTCCATTACTTGCAAATAAAAAAAAGCTGGACTCAAAGTAAAGAAGCCTGGTTTGAGGTTGAACTAATACAAATGTTTCTCTCCTTCAAAGTAATAATATAATAATTCACAGTATGGAAAAATAACCATAGTGACAGATCTTGCAATGATTTCTAACAGTAAAAACCACTCCTAGTGAGAAATAAACATCTACTGTACAATGAAATCTATGACCAAAACAGCAATCATGAAAAAACTAAAGCCTATTGGTTATAAAAATAAAGTCATGTGTACAAAGACAGAAAATATGCTGACATTTGATTAGAGAATAAATAAAAAAATGGTGCTGTGGTACAATCCCAGTGTCCAGTGGTAAAGTTAGACAAAATAAAAAAGAAAATAAATTAACATTGATTTTAAAAAGGCATGTCATTCAGAGTATCATTCATCACCATGTTTAATGTTGGGAGGAAAATATAACCGAGTCCCATCATCACCGTCACACATTGAAAGGATGGTCAAAAAGACAATACATCAGTGGATGCGCATACATAACCTGTGTGTTGGCTCCCAGTTAAACATATTCATATTCTGTCTGATCGGACAACAATAGTTACAATAGTTGCTGCATCTTAATCCAAGTGCACATGGGCTCAGACCAAAGCAATGAACAACACAGTGATTTTGTGTGCTTCAATAACACGTTAGTGAGCAACAAAAAAAATCCATATTAAAAGGCAATGTCATCACTTTTATCAGGAGAGCAATAGCTGGGAATCAATAAATAATAGACCACCTGCTCTCACTTCAGAGGGCAATTAGAATTATGGATCTACAGGAAGTAAACCCAAGCTAGAATCTCTCTATATGAATTGTTTATAGGCTGTGATCATTATTTTCATAGTAATTGTAACAATAAACATGTAATGGATTTTTTTTACTTTAAAAAAGCTGTTTAAACCATGTTACTGGTTGATTCAGATATGTCACAGTAAGACAAAGCAATATATTGGTGGTTTTAATGTCTCTATTGGATGTTAGAAACCATCAGCTCCAGTCATCAACCAAAAAAAAAAAGAAAAAAAAAAGAAACTGAGCAATTTCTTTTTTTTCAGTAAAAAAAGTCCAATCAGAATCTTCAAATGAAGTTAAAGTTTTTAAAAAACATAATTCCTGCAGTTTGAGTAGAAAAAAAAACAACTTCTGAAGAGTTTATGCTAAACAAATACATCAGTCATGTTTCTGCTGAGAGCAAAACCTTTTCACAGCTCCAATGAAAATATCAAATACATCAGAGCCCAGACATACGATACATACCCACCGCACCTTTATCAAACACACCAAGTGAATCAGTTTGCACCTGCATGTGGGGCTGTTTCGGTGTGACTCAGTCCAAGTTATTTACTGTTTGCGTCAGTCATTTCATCTCTCAGTACAACAGTCCAGTTCAATATTTAGTTTCTGAATACAGTTTGAGTTTCGTAGTGCTCTGTTAATTGTAGTGTGATTAATTATAGAGAAACAACAGATGTAGAGAACACTTTTCATACACGAGGATCTAACACGCGTCCGAGTGAACTCAGGGCACCAGCCAGAAAACAAATGAATGTACTGTACAGCACTGAGATCAGATGTCAAACAAAAAAATAATAAACTGTTCACATTCAGAGTTTTTTTTGTCCACTTGTACAAATGTAGCAGGGAAAGCAGCGCTCATCGTTGAAAGCAAGGAAGTGCAATATGAGGGAAAGTGATGGAGAAGACGTACCACTCCCAGACAGAAGCTATTTTCTGGTGCGGTTCAGAAATTCCAGTTGGTCAGAGGAATAAATGGTCATGCAGTCACTTATGAGATGGACACTGTATAAACAGAAACAAAATCTGCAAATGATATAAAACACAGGCCGGGTGGAAATAAAAAGATTTTCAAAAAACAAGTTGCTCCCAAAAATGAGTTAAAATCATCATTGCCACTCATTGACACAGCAGGCTAAGAGAAAACACAGCTATAAACAGTGGTTAAGAGCATCTGAGCCAATACAATAGCCCAGACTTGTTTTTTTAGGTGGTTTCTACTTGGAAAACCACCATGTTATTGCAGATCCCAGCACTTGCTCTGGTATTGTGGTACTGTATGTGCGAAAAGTACCGCAATCAGTCACATGCTGTGGTCACCCAGGGGAAGGAAGGTGGTCGTACTGTGACGCAGAGGTGGCGGGGTCCAGAGTAACAAGGCAAAACCTGACCACAGATTGTCATCAAATGCTTGAGCTGAACTCCTGCCTCGGTAGTTCAGTAGGAGGCGTGGAACAGAAACGTTCACACGATTAGTAATGAGAAACAGGCGAAGAGGGGAAATCTGATCAGTGGACGCTGTGACTCAAGGTAATATTTATAGGGTAAAAATAAGTGCTTTTACTAGTTTAGTGTAGAGTTTGGGTCAGCTAATCACGCCTTGAGTAGGGTATCAGCACTATGGCACACATGCTGGCATGTAGAGGAGCAAAGGATAGGACGTGGTACTCTGCTTGACATTAGAACTATTCAAAATCAGTGTCATGATGAGATTCAATAATTACACATATTGTGCTTCTTAGGTTCAGTCACCGTTTGATAGAAAAGAATGTTACTGTGTATGATTTGCTGGTCCATCAATTCCTCAAGTGTGTCAAAGTGTTTGTTGCGCTCTTCCTTCCAGTGTGTTAACGTCTGGCCTACAGAGTTATCACAGTACCATCCTCCTCCAGGTTCCGTCTCTGCATTGCTCTGTCCGGCGACGGAGTAGTCGAAGCGGCGAGGGCGTTGTTGAGCGACCCACTGCTGCCGCTGGCCGGCAGCGTGCCGTTGGCGTTGACGGAGAGGGTGGAGGTGGTCCGGAGGTCGAGGTGCGGCTGGTAGAGAGGCACCGACGGCATGCTGTAGTTGGAGGGGGCCCGCCTGATGGGCTCGGCCTCGCCCCCCGCCTCGATCACCAGGTCCTCGTCGTCCTCGTCGCTCTCCAGATCGCCAGCAGGGAAGTTCTGGATGATGTGCGATGGCACGGGGGCCGCGGCACCAGAGGCGCTGTGCGACGTGTAGCCGTAGTAGCTGGCCCCGCTGTCCGACGAGCGTCCTGAGCTGCCAGACGCCGCGCCGCCTCTGCTGCGGACCACGTTGTTCCGCTGGTTGGCGGGTTTGACGGTGATGATGAGGTTGTGGCTGTTGGCGATCATCATGTCCGTCACTTGATCCAGGGACTTTCCAGCCACCTCTATACCGTTTACCTCCAGCACCTCGTCGTTGACCGCCAGCAGGCCCGTGCTCTCTGCCAGCCCCCCAGGCACCATGCGAGAGATGAAGATCCCAGGGACCTTCTCCAGCCCCTGTGGAGTGACACGTACGCTGGAGCCATCGCGGATATAGAAGCCCAGCGGTTTTTCCTGACCATGCTTGTACAGGCGGACACGTCGGTGCGTCTCAGGGAGGATGTCCACATCGATGATGGAGGAGACGGGCCGGAAGTCTTTAGGAAGGCTGATGATCACTGGAGGTTTTTTCCTGTTTGTGTCGGGCCGAAGAAGTACTGCAGAAAGCACCGTGTTTTTCTTCCTGGTGAGTGAGTCTGTTCCAAACGTTGTGTAATCAGCTTCCTCTGTAAAATAAAGAAAGGGAGGAAGCCAAAAAGCAGAAGAGGAAGAAAAAAAATGGAGACAAGAGGAGGAAGAGAGAAACAAAGCTGGTTAATTTTCTATTAACATCATGTTGGGCTCATTAAGCATCAAGCCATTATTCAGGCTGACATTCTGTTGCATCATGTTTCAGGAGAATGAATAATGCTCAGCAATAGAGCGTGTCTCTCTGCCTGAGGCGTCCCTCCAGGGCGTCTGTGCAGAACACACACAAAGCTGAGCCCCAGAACTCAGCCTCAGGTTGTACTGGTGTACTGGCACACGGTCACTCAAACCAACACACAGCTCTTCATCACCAATAAGCTGCCGAACAGATTGACATGGCTCATATCAACAAGGAGCTGATCCTGTAAGACAGACATTGTCTGGCTGTCTGTGCATGTATTTACCAAACGACGTGAGAGACGACAGGATGTTACGTGTCAGACCATTTTGAGGCCATGTACAGTGGACTCCATCACTTTTAACTCTCATACAAAGTAAACAAACATGACCCTTAGTGTCAAGCAAACTTTGGCACCTTAATCACGTTTGAGCCAGTAAAATATTATCATTAATATTATCAAATTATTATAAATTGTAGCTGCAATAATGAGCTTTCAAACCCTTTCTCAAATTTGTGGTCGACAAACAGACTTTAACCCAACACAACTTCTACTGATGACAGACCAAAACTGAACCATGGCTCTCTCTCAATGAACCTTCACATCACAAGAAGCTAAACATTAACAGTTCAACATTTCATTAAACATCCTCAGCCCAACAAAACCCACAAAACCAAAAGTGTATTTTATTGATCTGTTTGTGCTTGAACTTTGTCCTGTTTCAGTTTTGCCTGGATTTGAAACTCTGATCTGTTTTTAGATCAAAGTGCCCTATAAATAAAGCACCTGCAGTATTACACTGAACACTTCATCCCTTGTTGTTTGTCTCTGTTCCTGTGTGTGTGTGTGTGTGTGTGTGTGTGTGTGTGTGTGTGTGTGTGTGTGTGTGTGTGATCTGAGAAATGATCAACTCAGGTGGCTGATAATGGTTCCAGCTCTCAGGTTCTGACAGGTATGCACCCCACCACTCCCCTCACCGTCCCCACAACCTAAAACAATGAATGAATTGTCCCAAGAATATGAGGCAGTAAGTTCCCATGAGACCCAGGTTTAGTTTACTTTATATGCATTTACGGGCTAATTGCTTATGCTAAAACATAACGTGCTGTGCTATTTCCGGTCATATGCTCTTTCTACATCCTATAGTATGTCATGCAAATAAAAACAGACATACAAGAGAAAAAGAAGCAAAAAGAGCATGTGTGGTGGTCCCCCAGGGCCACTCACAGCACAGAAAGCTCCTATAGATGGTCAGATGGTGTAAGCACGCAGCTCTCTGATCATGGCATGTGTAACTCTGCACACAAGGAAGCAACATATGCAGCAGTCTTTCATTAAACACACACACACCACAGCCAGAGTCGATGCCAGAGTCCTATTGAGCAGCAGCACAGAGAAACGCAGAACCTTAAAAAAGCCATCGGTGCATTGCAGCTAATTAAAGCCCAGATCAGGGCTCCCAGAGATCATTTCCCACACAGGTCAAGCAACAATACACACAGAAATTACAATCGACGTTCATTTGTTCAAACAACCTCCTTTTTGTTTCATGGTTGTTTCTATTTAAACAAAGGCTCTAATAGTTAGTTACTTAATTAGACAAACTAATCTGAATGTGGCAACATCAGCCACTGGGAAAAAACGGCAAAGGGTCTGATGAATCTACCCCTTAATACAGATGTTAGTCTGTGTTTGCGCTCTTGTGTGCTTATAATCACGTACACACACGCGCACGCACGCACGCACGCACGCACACTAAAATCTACCCCTTAATACAGATGTTAGTCTGTGTTTGCGCTCTTGTGTGCTTATAATCACGTACACACACACACACACACACACACACACACACACACACACACACACACACACACACACACACACACACACACACACACACACACACACACACACACACACACACACACACACACACACACACACACACACACACACACACACACACACACACACACACCTGTGCCCAGTCAGCACATAAAACTCCACTGAGGTATGCTGCAATCACAGAGTGTACAGGTATGTAGCTGCCTTGGTTAATGATTGATAAAAACAGTCAAAGGTCTAACAGGAGAAAAGGAATGTAAAGACAATATTTTAATAGTATTCATGACAAGGCTGGTGTAGATGTTGGACGGATTGATTTGCAGTAAAATAAATGCAGGATTCAAGTCAAGCAACTAGAGCATACTTGTAACGTTATAATAAAATGTCACTGACCAATGGTCACTATCTGTGAATCTTACGTCTGCTGGAGTTTCCCCTTTCCTCAGGCAGAAAATGTGACAGGAGATGCAGTCTCATGAAGCATATCAGCGTTCATGTTTAAAGCGTGAGTCAAACTCTTAATAATCTCCACTTGTACACTTGCCATGGCGCTGGATGCGTTTGGTATGTCAGCTATGCAGCGTTCGCGCTAATTTCCCACACTTTGGATGGAGTCAGTGAGAAGTGACGGAAGCCGAGCAACAGAGGACAAAATGACAAACCGGCAACACATTATCGTGAGGACAGCCTCAGCGATGCTTACTCGCGCTTCTTCGTAGTTTGGAGCTAGCATGCGGGCGGGACAAGCAGGCATTCGAAGCACACTACAGTGGTTTTCCAGTTACATATTTGCTCCTGACACATCTCTACACACCATTACAATGACTGTGAATGATGATCCCTTGGTTCTCCTTTAAACATAATAACCTGTGACGACAATGATGACACCAGACACGATTACTTCCTGCTCCTTTTTGTCAGATACTGAGAAAAGGTAAGCAGATACTGTATAACAGTTGTAAACATGATAGAAGTACTGTAAATGTCTAATAATTCGCCACTACTCTAACCACTCTTCAGAGAAGTATTATTAACAATAGTACATAGAAATATTAGCAGAATTAATGAACCCATGTAACCAGGAGAAAGAATGCAAACAGCCTGCTGATGTAAAAAGGAAGAACGTGAAGACTTGAAGGCTGTGGTGTTCTGGAAAGAGTCAGGTTTGCTGATGACATGCCTGGATGTTCTCCACGCAGCTGGTACCATGGTGTTCCTGACACAGAACGATACAAGAGGGGGAGGAAGGTTTGGGAAAGTGTAAGCTCGCGTGTGTGTGAAAAAACTGGAATGAACAAAATGTGGAGCAATCAGCAGAAGGCAAAGAAGTGTGAAACAGACAAGAGTAGGGCAGAACATTTGAAATAGAGGAGGTAGTGATAAAAACTAACAATTCAAAAGGAGTCTATTCCCGTAGTGTTACTATTCCTGGTGTGGTGAGCATAGCTCCCTGGTACAGCCCAGATAAAATGCTACTGATAAAAGGAAGAAATGGAAGGAGGGAGGTCAAAGGGAGAATGTTGAAAGGGAAGGACAGAGTAGGGACAATAAGGAAAGTGTGTGCTAACGTGAGCCAAGCTGTCTGGAGACACTACAGAGACCTACAGTGCAGAGGATGGAGGCAACTTGACGATGAGACAGAGCATGAATGTGTAACTGAGCTGACAAATTGAGGAATTACTTATTGAATGCATAATTCAAAACACTGTGGTGATGAACATTAGCCTGGTTCTAGGCCTCCTAATATAATCTCCCTCGTCATTTTCTGGTCAGTCCTGCTTTATTACTCTGCCAACAGGAGCCATTAATCAAAAACACAAACTAGAATCTATGCTGTAATGGACACCAGCTTCACTGTAATGCACGGTTAACACAGAGCCTAACGAAGATGGAGCAGATTTTATCTCCCAGTCTGTGCATGTCCACATCTCGTCAATTTTCTAGAAAGCAATTCCATTAATTTCATGGATGCTGACGCAGGCGCCTCCTTCCTTCCGTCCTGCCACACTTCTGTTCCTCCTCACTCTCCATTTTTACTCATCCGCCCTTCAGACAAGCTTTTCTCCATTTCTCTCTCCATTTTGGTCTTGCAGATTCTCCTTACTCACTTTTCCTTGACCATCCTCGTAGCGTAGTTAACGGTGTGTGCTCTAGATGTTGGGATGTTAAAAATGGAAAGACTCAGTATGGAGCAGGTAGACTAGACTGGTATTGAGGGACTAATGTGCTTCAACTCAGGTCCATGTCCTGTTTCCTGGTACACTGAGCTTGGACCGGAGTCTGGAAGGGAGACGGAGGTCATGGTACTAGGATGCATAAAAGGAGCACGGGTAGGAGTTGTGGTACTTAAATCTGCTTCTGATAAATGCAGATTTCTGTGCAGCCCTGCTACTTGTTACATTCAAGATGAGCATAAAGAAGATGTTGGGGAGGATGGAGAAGAAGAAGAGGAGGAGGATATGCTACTTGAGATGGGAGAATCCAATTCTAGCCTTACAAGCCTGTTGCTCATGCGTCTGAATAGGGGCTTTAACAGAAGGGGAAGGGAACGAGGACACTTGACTTCTGGTTTTGCCCTGCCTTCATCATCTGCCCCTGGAAGACAACATAGCCCAACTGCAGTTAAATCTCAGAGGGAGATAACTGTGGAGATGACTGATAAAGCTCAAATCCAATGCTGACAAAGCAACAATCAGATAAGACTGGTATTAGACACCACTTCCTAGACTAAAGTACAGCTTACTCACTACAATAACTTTCCATGCACAGATTCCAATGACTTCATATTTATTTTATCTTCTATCCATTCAGTCTGACAGACTGACAACCTACCACATTTCCTCCCCCTATTCTTCATCCATTTAAACCACCCCGTTAGTCATTTTGCAGCCTGCAGAGAGCCTCCAACTAAAGCAGGCAGCATGGTCCTAGTTTGTCTGTCCACGCGCTCTCTTCTGTTTTAAATGTTCTCCAGTACGTCGCTTTCTGTCATCCTTGAACCTTCCCTTTCCCAAGTGCTCATGCCCCCTTTCTCTTCCCATCCATACACCCTTCGTTGAGCGAGTCTGGTTCTGCAGCCGTAGCCCAGGGTCCAGCCTGGCGTGCTGTCCAGTCTAATCTACCCAGCAGACGTGATCAGAGGCTGGACACATTCCACCCAAAATACCCCCTCTGTGATTCCTCCATCTCTCTCCCTCTCTTTATTTCTCTTTCACTCCCACCCCAACTTGGGCCTCACTCTGCATTCCTCCTTCACTAATACTATTCGTACTATCCTCCTCTCGCTCTCTGTTGATGCATTCCTATCACACTTGCTCTACTCCCTCTCTTTCCCTCACATCTCTAATTACATACTTTGGCCACACAATGCTTTATACATTACTCCCCCTATAATACCGTTTATTCGCTCTCCCTCTCATCCTTCCATTACACTTATTAGGCTAAGACATACAGTAATCCTTACTCCATCCTACCCTCACTCGTCATGTATACAGTAGCATTCTTGGGAATAATGTTTGTCTGTGATTTTTTTCTAAATACAAAAAGATTACCTGATTCCTTTCATTTTCATTGATCATGTCCCTAATTATTTCTCTTGATCTTCTGAGAGGATGTGACTTTTCTTGCATTAATCTGACTTGTAATGCTTTGTCTTTCTTCTAAAGTTTTTTTTTTTTACCTTCATCTGTCGCTCTTTTACCATCACATCTTCATATCATCTGTCTCACTTCACAAGGACTGCATCTCGTCATTTAATCATTTCACAGACTTTGTATTCTCCTGTTCGACCATTTGGATTGTTAGGGTGGTTCTGGACATGCTACACTTAAATGCTGTACATTTACTTTCTGTGGTGGCATGATTCATGCACTGGTTACTAATTACTAAGGTAGTCCCTGCCGAGATAAGCAAACACAAACATTCCTGTGCCTCTCTATTCCTTTCACCTCTGCTCAAGTAGTTAAGAGTTCCAAGGCATTCAAAACTGTGAGCAATCAGCAACGTCACTACAAAACAAACCCACGCCCTGAGAGAGTTTGCTTCAAAGGCCACTAGCGCCTGGAAATAATATGCCTGATGTGTAAGTACTGTCACAAAGCATGTCCTGAATGACTTATGCAGGCAAGCACAATGTCACTTGAACCCATGGAACTCTCTTCTGACAACCATATGTACAGCCAGTAAAACTATAAATATGGGTGAGTCATACATAGCGTGAGCCTGCGTCATAGCTTTCCACTACGTCATTTTTTTTACAAGAATTTGTACCTGAAACATTTTTCAGAAATAGGAATATTACAATTTTTTAAGGGCCAGTGAAAGTGCTATCAAAAACCCTTTGAGTGGTTCACTCCTGTTTGCTTAGAATCTGTAAAGTTTATTGCAATACCAACAAAACTATTACATTATTATACTAGCACTTCCTTCCCAGAACAAAGCAATGTAAGGCACAAAGTGTTGTGAAAACAGCTGACTGACTGGTGACAAACTAAAGGTCAATAAGAGACTGTCATGTCTCCAAGCAGCTGGCAACAGTTGCTCTTTGTCCGTTTCAAAAACAGCTGTCACTGACAAAAGCTTACACTGACAAATAAGCAGCAGCACCAGGGAACGCAACATCTAGAGCTAATTACAATGTTCTCCACTTACACCAAGCTTAAGCAAAAACAGCTTCTTCCCAGCTCTCGATGTCAGTGAGTGCTCTTTTTGTAATAGACAGAAACTGCGTAGACCCTGCATAAGAAAACCTAAAAATATAAGAACAAAGTTCAAGAAGGCAGTTTAGACAGATATATAGGTTGTTTATGTTTTTCATGAGGATGCGAGCAGTGCTCCCACCATGCTTTGCAGCTCTCATCAGTCTTAAAGGGACGTCAACCCTGTTAATCCACCTATGAACAAGCCTCTGCAGTGCTGCCTTGACAACCAGTAAACAGCGGACACCTCACTGCCAGCTTGATTGTCATTGACACATTGTTCACAGACTAAGGGCGGGGTTCAGGGGATACCCAGTGCTGCTGAATTGCTTTAGTCTACTTTGAAGTCATTTTTTAAATTGACTGTAGTCCGGTAGGCCACTGCAACAAAGACTTGCCCCATTTTTCAGCAGTGAACAATACAACACTAATGGCTGGTCAGTGTTACAGCACTGATGCAGAAACCACAACAATGTAAGCATTATTCAGGGACAAGACCCCAACAATATAAACACCAGACACCCACAGCCCAACATCCACCCCTCTGTTCATCTATCAAACAAACTGTATGTCAGTGAATGAACAAACCACGCGAGAGCACTGAGCCCAGGTTCTATGCAACCTTGACTTAGTCTTCCAGACTAATAAAACGCAGTGCCAAAAATAACCTCAAATGAAACGTGCGGCCTGGGAGCTGACGTTATGTTCAAAAGACATTCATACCATGTGAAATGAATTCATCAGCCAGAAACATGTTTACAAACACTGAGACTGGAGACTGGGTGTACTTTATTAGCCTCAAACATATTTCCAAGGTATCTGTGATATTACACTGCTTCCTAGCCTGAATCCCTGTTCTTACAATAATGAGCACATAATGTAACTTTTGGACTTTGGGCCAATTCTCGACCATAATACAATTTTATTCAAAGACCCAACCCCTAAAAAAAGATCAGCACATAAATAGCAATACTACCACAAAACCGTGTGTAATGTGACATGTTTTTTTCCATTCCTAATGGCATTGTGAACCAAGTTCCCACTGAGACTGAAACTGGTTTGGTGAAATATCTCACATGCACAGGTGAGGCCAAGTATGACCGAACCACTATGACCTCTCAAGTTGCTGATAACACTCAAGTTTGAAGCTGATATGACTGAGGAATAAAGAAGTGTGCAGATAACAAAACCAAGCCTCACTAAACATTACTATGAAGGATTAAGAGAGGCCATTACCTCATTGTAGAGCTATCACTTCAGATTATAAATGCTGTTTTAGAGATATTTAATAATTGATCTTCAGGTTGCCAGTTTTTCTGCATCTCCACAATGCAATGCCTTTTTATGCTGGGATCAACTGGTGTTGGCAGTAAGGACAGGGAGGGGCCTGAGAAACTGGGAGGGAACCCTGGGTTGATGGGGGGTTACGGGTGCATTAGTGTTTCTCTCCTGGCTTTGCTCCATCTTTTCTACAAGATAGTGCCGGTGGCAGTGCATGACAGATGTATGATGCGTGCCCGACACCCCTTTTGTGCGCATATGTGTGAGCAGCAGCAAGCCCAGCATGGGGTTAGTGTCTGGAGCATGTAATTGAAACATGGTCCCATGCAGCGCTACGCTGTGACCCCACTAATCTCCTTCTGACAAAGTGGCTTAGCTTATATGGGGTCATATGGCCCAGCAAAACAGCTTAAACAAAACAGAACACGTGGCCTGACACATCCAGACCAGAAGACCCTGGGGTACCCATCAACAGGTCTCACATACACAAACATAGGAGTTAAGATGCACTTTAAAAACCAACAAAGTTGACAGAAAAAAACACTATACATACACAAACATGATGACCAAACTACAGTTAAATGTTACAGGAAAGCTCTTTATGTCTTCCCTTAAGCCCTGAAAACAACTATGGTCTATGATACCATGCTTTACAAAGTAATCGCAAAAGTTTCTGCACTTTAAAATTTCTCTAAACTTTCTGTTAGCAGACAGAAAACAAACCTGCACTGCAACGGTTGTGTTATAATAGCAGAAGTCTCATTACACAAACAAAGGGATATAGTCATGTTTGGAATGACAGCGTAATATAAACAGCATTCAGCCTAATTTCAATTAAGGTGCTGCCAGTCATACATAGTCTTCCTCTGTTCTTACCTTTCCTCTGCAGGAACAGCCTGAGTAGAGGGCTGGCAGTGGAGATGGCCTTGTGGTAGTTGTCATCATTGTTGATGGGCAGCAGGTCACCGTGCACATCAGCATAGCACACCAGCATCTCCACGTTGGGGATACGATGTACATGCTGCAGGAGGCCATAAAACTCATCAAAGCGGCCCGGCTTCGACCGATCCAGCGAGAACCGACGAAACTCTGCACCAAACTAGGGACAGACAGACATAAACATGTGAGAACAATGCATGCAACATTCTGTATTGCATGTACCCACAGTGCTACATGTGTTCGAGATCATGTCATCATTGATGTATGCATCTCTAGCTTTCTGTGTTTGTTGACCCATTAAGTTCAGCACTTGAGAACCATCCAATCCAGATGCCTGTCCAGTGTTTTATAGTATACGTGCATCCACACAAAACCGCACAAAACCGCATAGCCGTCTTACGAGTCACACGGTAATTTGTGCGGTCTGACTGGATTAATCATTGCAGATGCCTTATCTCTAGCACAGTTGCCTCATTGATGGGACTGTGGGACAAGTGTTGTGGTTACCGTTGCCCAACGCTGACAAAAAGATGATCTACAATTACTAAGAACCAGGACACCGGTCATCTTGTGCATTGGTGCAGAGCAGCATTGCAGTAATTATAGGTTGCTCCCAGGCCTGCACAAAATAAAATGAAAGGTTTGTGGATACTTCACAGATCAGACCTGTTTCCCCATTTCTAACTAAAAAGGTCCATGAGTATGTTTGGTAATGAAGTCCCCCTGCGTGCCCTGTATTAAAAGAACTTGTGGTGTCAAATAGGTAGTGCTGGTCCAAATGCACTAACTAAACTAAGGTTTGTATTAAAACGCTCCTCCGGGCCGTCACCTGCTGCCACAGCCATACTTTAATTACCTACAATAGGAAGCTAATCGACCTTTAAAAGTGCCACAAATAGGTCAGAGCTCCGTCAACATATTTAACTAGGCTCAAAACGCAGTGCTGAGCAGCAACAAGCTGCCTGAGGGCTCATTCCTCCGCATGTGCGTAATCGTGCGACGGGCGGGCGACGGGCAGCCTGAGGCGGAAGGAGCCGTGACGCAGGCCGTTTGACACCTGTCCGAACAGCAATATCTGAATACACACACAAACGCGTGACAAGCGGCTGTCGGCGTATCACAGTGGGTTTAGTCCAACACGGGCGACGTGAAAAGCGTCGAAACTGGCCGTCAAAGTTTGTGGAGACGGCAGTGGAGCGGCCGGTCGGGGCGGAGAGGGAGGTGACAGGTGAAACGGATCACGGCCACTTCCAAACTTACCAGCTAATACAAACTCACCAGACCAGCGTGGAAACGAAGCGCCACGCGGGAGCCGCTGACGTCTTCGTTGTGGCTAGCTAGCACCCGCTTGGTGGATTATTGAACCCTGTGTTGCGGCTTAGAGCGGGCGCCCGCGTCGTTCGCGCGACATCGTTAAGTTGCCGTTGCTAACGAGCCACTTAGCTAGCAGGCTAAATTAGCCCTCACAAACTGTGGACAAACACGCCAAAGTGGCGGAGAAGTGTCGGTAACCACCTTGCTCTTCACCTCCACGGCGCTGAGGGATCGGCTGCTCGGCACTCGGTGGTTTTTGTTCATGTTTCGCCAGCAGCGGCACCGCCGCCGAAGCCCTCGCTCGCTCGCCGCGTTCCTGCCGCTGCCGCCGCCGCTGCTGTATCACCTTGGGCGTTACGTGTCCGGCGGTTATTCCTCCTCTGACGCGACCCGTCCCTCGAATTATATATCGCCAAAGGTTCGTGGAACGTATCCGACGTTATGACAGCGACTGCCACCCGGCCGACATCAGCCTGTAAACTTATCTCCTGTCATAGTTCTCGCCGCACCGAGTCTGTCCGAGTGCGGGGAGCCGCTTTCAAAATAAGACTCCACCTCCAGGTGTCTGGCACGCGTTCCTTTCAGAATAAAGGTCCCACCAGACGCCTGACGAGGTGAATGAACATACGTGTTTTCTGTTGTTTTATGTTTATTCCACCACAGTTCAGGAAAAATTATACACTTACTACTCCAGTGTGTTAATATGACAGCTCACCAGTCCATAATAAATCACGTGTTTATATGTATTACGTGTATTATGACGATTGTAATTATGATTATTGTTAATGTTTACATTCATTTCGCGGCTGTAAATGACCCAAAAGTCAGACAAACTGTGCCATATAATATTGTGAAACAGTGAAGAATAATTGTGTACAATTATTGTTGCTTTAAGACGTGACACAGTCTTGCACACTTAATATGTGCCAAAATAAGTAGTTTCTTATGCTGCACTGACATCTAGTGGCAGAAAGGAATGCTGTTGATGTGAACGTGCATCTGGTGCTCTTAGCTTGTAAACAGTGATTATGAGGAAACACTAACAGACAAACTGGGTTACAGTTAGTGGTTAACAAGCAATCAATAAAAATATTGATTTGATCGTACTATAAGCAAATGCAATTGAATTGTATCTTTAATTAATGTGTAATTTTATTATATAATAATGAAACAGAATAAATAAATTTTAGATAACGTTTTAATAACACACTAGTTTTGACAAAATCCATGTAAGGGCAAAAGCAACCAAGACGGCATAGTCGATTTTAGCTGCTTGGCATAATTAGGTATAACCCAATGTAATTAATATGCATAAACAGTCAGGTGGATGAGTTTCAATGCATTTGTGAATGTACAAATACTAATGTTTTAGCTGCAGTTCGCAAATTAAACAAAAGCTGTGACATTCACATTAATATAAACTAGGAACATGAGAAAATGACAAATTTTCCAAAGCACTCCAAAAATCTAAGAGCTAAACAAACAAGCCATGCAAGACTTGAAGTCAACAGCATCTTTACAGTCTGCAGCGACGTTAAATATTTTCATCTGCTGCTTCGTCTCTCTCTCTCTCTCTCTCTCTCTCTCTCTGCTGAGGAATATTTTTAATTAAAGAGGATGTTACAGTGAGCAGTAAAATCATTGGAACTCAATTACAAAGTCTGCCCGACCGCCATAAAAGGCAGTCCATCGTGTCTGACAGCTCACATCCCCTGCATTCAGAGTTCCACGTCTTGCCTTCGGCAGCTTCCAGCCAGAACCACCAGTCACAAACTGGTTTACGTTACCATGCGGGAGATCCAGAGAGGATACAGTAACATAAACATTTTTTACATGAGCTTCCTGCATTCCAGTTGGATCTATGTTCCCCCTATAGAATGTTTGGCTTGTGCTGCTATAGTTGAGGACCATAATGTTATGCTTCGCTCTTGACCCTTCAATGCAGCAGTACAAAGTCAGACTTTATGGCAAAATACATACAGAAGTTTACTCTAACTGAACCAGCTGCGATCGGTTCTACAGACAAAATTAAGATTCTGAAAAGGAGAAGAGTGAGTGTGGATCCATTACCGCCATAAAACGTTTTGTTACGCTTCAGGGGGCTACAGCCTTGAGAGGAGGGCTGCACCCTGATCTGGTTGCCTGTCAATCACAGGGCTGACACATACTGTACAGGAGCTCACACAGTGGCTGCAAGCAGTGGTCAGCAAAGTAAAGCAAGCAGTAAAGCCGTTATAAGGAATAAGATTTAAGTCAGTGAGATTTAAAGATAGCAGCTGCACGGTATACATCAGTATCATGTAGTCAAGTGTTATTGCAATAAAATTCTTAAAAACGCTTTTAAATCCCTTTCTCATCATGTCTGCTTTCATGACGCTGAACAAACTGCTGAGTGCGCCGGCCTCTGAATCACACAGTACAAACAGGCTGTTCCAGAGAAAAAGCACAGACAACAACTCCAAGGGCAGCGAGCAAATTCATTCCTTCTGCACTAAAAAGATGCTTTTATAGTGGCAGCAGGGTCAGACGTCCTCTACCTGGACAAACGGGTTCAGGTGCAGCGTGGGCGAAGCCGCGTTCACCTGAAATGTCCCCCAGCAGCGGGGAGCTGCTGCTTTGGACCAAACCATGACCTGTGACCTCCCTGTGAGGAACCAGCACCTGATTGCACAGAACCCTTTTTGAATGCTTTTAATCATAAAACCATGAATGTTGACTACAATTAGACCGTCAACCCCTGTTTCCTCCCCTGCTTTGCCTGTGTATTACCACCCACACCGCTCCTCCGGTCTGCTGGGCCATTCTTTCAGTTGAGCTGAGGACGGTGACTCCAGCTGAGACTCTATCACGCAACATCCTGAAAGAGCTCGTCCCTGTTGTGAGCGGCAGATCGGACTTGAGTTGAGACAGCCGCCTGGCAGGAGACCTCCGAAGACATTCAGCCCGATCTGTTTCTGGGACCATCAGTAGTGAGGCTCAAAGAGTGAAGCACCGCTGCTTTTCTGCGTAGCCGAGCTCTTTAAAAAGCACCCCGTTCCCCAGCCTGGTTCCTCCAGTTCAGCTTGTTTCATTTATTACTTACGCCCTCCGAGCCTCTAAACGCCTTCGCTGTACCGACTGTGCTCGGAGCTGTCACACGTCTGGAAACGGCGGAACTCTGCTTTCTCGTCACCTCCATCATCGTGACTTCCTCTCCTGCTTTGTCTCATCATTATTCTTCTTCTATCTCCTGCGTCCTCCCACATCCCTTCTTTTCAGTCTCATCCCCCTCCCCATCTCAATTGACTTGCTCGCTTTGCCACAGGTCTCACTCTTTCCCCTGATGCGTCGCATTTCTTTATCTGCCTACAGACTGATTAAATTCCATCCCATCATCTCCATGAATCATTTTCCTCGTGCGTCTGAGTGCAGCAAAGCCGCTCTGACTGCGGGAGGCGCTATCAGTGGAGTGAGGGTAGGTCTTCTATCATCTCCATCTATCCCCCCCGCTCTTGCCCCCCCCCCACTGTGTCTGTGTCTCCCCCTTTCAGCCACCCACTCACGCACTGCAGGGGGAGGCCGATGTCTCCCCCGCAGTCTGCAGGACCCTTCTTTAGTCTCTGCTCTCCCTTTGTGTCGGTGTGGCACCCTGATCACGGTGACCTCAGGCAACATGCAATAGTCGTACCTGCAGGGGGCGCCACCACGGATTCCAAAGCAGCTGTTATAACTAGTTCCCTGTGTTGTCCATCACCTTTCCTCTAAACTGTCTCTCTCTGTAGCTTGTCCCGCCCCTCTCTCTCACCCCGATCACCACCACTCAGGTGGATGCAAGCTGCAGGTCAGGTGGGGGTGGTGTCTCAACCGACCTGCGCCCACTTCACCCTATTAGCCTCCCTGCTGTTAAGTGTCTCTGCAGCCTTTATTTCTTTTGTGTCTGACAGCACAGACGCAGAGGGCCTCGCTGTCTCCCTCCTCAGTCTACAGGGGGCGCCAGTCTCTACACCTCCACAGCTGCATCACCCCCCCCTGTCCTCAGCACCTCCTCCCCTTTCTACCTTGCTACTTTGTGCTCTCCCTCCACTCTGCTTCTCCTTCCTCACGCTCCCGTCCATCTCCTACTCCTTTTATTCCCTCCCCTCCCTCCAGCCCGTCACCCACCCTTCCCGTCCTTTCTCTCACCCCCCCACTTCCCCCCCTTCCCCCTTTGAAAGGCTGTTAAGCACTCCTTCTGCACACAGCACTGCAGATGAGGCCTTCGCCTCCCCCACAGACTGCCAGGCCTCTCTCTCTTTCTCTCCTAGTCTCCCCCACCACTCTTTCCCACCCTCCCTCCATCCTTCCCTTCCTCGTTCTCTCTGGCTCCTTACAACAGCATAGCAACACTGACTAGCCAGCCAAGGAGAGTCTTTCCTCTCTCCCTTTCCCCCTCTTGCACTGGGGTAATTTCCCTCCATTTTAGATTCTTCATCCCAATGCTGAGCTTCTAAGGAATTAATTGAGGCAAAAAATGTACTCCGTGACCATGTGCACTGATCTCGATTACATTACCTGGGTTGGTCTGGCTCACTTGATTTATTTCTGATAGATACCTGACTCTGGGAGAGTTTGCCTCAGCAAAGGGTTAATGATGTCCTGTTCTATTTCTAACAGAGATGCTTCCATGTCTGGTCACTAGCAACTTGCAGATCCACATGTGTGCTTAGCTGTGAAACCAGAACACAAATAGTCATGATTTTGGAAGCTGAACAAAAAATTAGGTACCACACCTAACTTCAACGGTTACGTTAGACACTTGCAAAGTTGCCACGGCAACATATCTGAGTCTATTTCCACAAGACTCTATGGACAAAAAAAAGCCCTGATGAATCTTTATCTAGCAGCAAAAACAATCCTTGTGCATATTAAACCCTGATTCTTCATTACACCAGAGATAAACTATAGCTCTGATCTCAAGGCTTGGGCAATTGATTTTCAGTTACCAGGCAATGCTAGATGTTCCGGGAACTATTTTTGGCTTAAAGACTCCTGTGTGACAAGTCTTCACTCCGTGTAAGGCACATCCAGGTGCACACCCTTTATATTGGCATGAAACAATAAGTGTTGCGACCATTAGTTCTGTGAGAAGCACAATTACAGAACTTTATTGTTCATAAATGCTTAAGTGAAAAATCAAAACAAAACAAATACACAATTCAAATAATTGACACATTTTAACACAACTCTGGAAAAAAAACCCTGCTGTTACTTCTGTGGTCGTCAGTAATGTGATTACGGTCCAGTTTTGAGGGGGCAGAAAAACATGAGAACAAAATATATAAAGCAAGTACAGCACAGTCAAGGCCAATGAGCACGAGGCTGCATAAAGTGGATGAAATGCTTCGTTAGATCAATGAATGGGAACAGGTCGTCTTCACGCTTCTTTCGGAACAGGAAAAAATATTATTCAAATAAAAAAAAAAACAAATTGATTCTGTTATTTTGTTTATATATAGATATAGATATATTATTTACCAAAAAATGGGAGTTTCTTTAAAAAATAAACTTAAACACAGAAGAAAATACCAGCCACTAAAGCGACACCTATTGTTAAGCATACCAATGCGGAACATATGAGCCTAACTTACACACAGGTAATAGCAAATATTTAAGTACATGTACGGCAACATCTGTCCAAACATGTCTAAAACTGTACAAATTTACACTAACTACTGTATCTCAGTATAACTACATGAAAAATTATGGAGTACTGGTCAGCCTAATAGCTTTACCTCACAACAAATCAATTCTTAAGCCACAGTTACAACTTCAGTGGCTAAAATGTGGTTACCTCAATGTAATAAAGTATATAGAAGGTAAAAACCTCTCTCTATTTGTTTGGTGTGGCATCGCTGTTGTCTTTGCGCCTACACTCCCATGTTTGGGACGAGGACCTTAAAAATTTACAAATCTTTACATCAGCTGCTTGTTGGGCCCTGCTTTACGTGTCATTAAATGGCTTGTGTTGAGTTCTCACTCGAGGACAGTCGTCCTCCTCTTACTGCCTCTTTCACAGATGCCCAGTGCAACAGGGCAGCGTCCTTCAGTTCAGATGAGGCAGCTTTGTTGATGTGATTAAATCTACAGCGTCCCTCTGACGATGTGCGAGCCTTTAACCAGTTAGACCTGCTGTTTGCCCAGCTGGGCTCCGTCGCTCCTGCTTCTTACAGATGATGGTACAAACTTGGGGATAATGATGGGTAAAGTGTTTCTGTCATTAGCAGCTTGTTTTGCTGAAGTCTCTGTGGGCCCGAAGCCATTTTCAACATGCGCCCCATTGTCCTCATCATCATCATCATCCTCGTCGTCATCATCATCATCTTCATCCTCCTCCTCCTCCTCATCCTCCTCGTCATCAGATATATCTAGGTCTGAAACAGTCTTGGCCCCTATCCTCAGCTCCATTTTCTTAGCTGTGTTAAGCTGCTCGTTACCATGGTGATGCACCTTTCCCCCTTGCTCCTTGTGCTGCTCTTCCTCATCGCTGTCAGAGTCAATGGCAATAGGCTCAGAAAGGTCTATAGGCATTTTCTGTGGCAAGGTGCTTTTGATTGTCTTGGTTTGGTCTCTGCGGGCACCGTTGGGTTTGGGAGCAGGTGCTGTTGTTTTGGTACCTTCTACAGTTGCAGGCCGTGGGACCACACCACCATTTGTAGCCATCAGCTCCCTGTGTCTCTGGAGCGCCTTCTCGGACACCCCCAAACGTGTCCTAGACGTCCGTGTCTTTCTGGCTCTCCCTTCGTAGATACCATCCTGGATTAATGATAGCTCATGACTCACTTTGCTGAGCTCCTGCATATTAAACCCGAGCAACACGCTGGCGTTGTAGGTTTCGCATTTCTGCGCACATTTTCTTCTTGTGTTGACAAAGTGAGTAGAGATGTCTGACTTCCACAGCCACAAACTGGCCGCCAGCTTCTCCACCTCCCGCTGTGTGGGATACGGCGCGTGATTAAAATACTGCGTTAAAAATGCTTTCCTGGACTCGTATGACTCATTCTCGTGTCCTTTGGGGTCAAGAGCCAGAACTACAGGTTCATCTGGATTTTCAATAAAGGTTGGTGGGCCATTCATATCTCGTGGGTGTACCCGTTCCCCAGGTGGCCCCAGTCTCCGTCGTTTTGGTGCACTACTGTCAGAGCTGTCTAAACTAGTCCGTTTCTGAGTGCTGCTCTGGGAATGGCTGACTCGAGAAGTATGAGCTACCCGGCTGTCCTGCCCATTCTGGGATTTCCCTACACCTCGACAGTGGACTAGGTGCAGAGTAATGGTGGAAGCAGTCATGTTACTTGTATAAACCCCCAAGCAGTGAATACACTTGTAGGTTAGTTTCTTCTCTACAGGGTGGACAGTCTGAATCACCTGGTGCCTCTCTCTCAAATGGTGGGCCAGAGAGTCTGAGATAGGGCCTTTCAAAATAGAAAAGCAAAGAGGACACAGCGTCTTGCCCACATCTCTTTTGTAGGGCACTGATGCCTGTGGGATACTTTTCATTGGTGCACTGTCAGCAGCCCCTGAAGATGTTTTGGGAGGGTGTTGAGGCATTAACCTCTTGCCTGAGAGCAGGGAGGCAGACAAGGCTGATGAAACAGAGGTGGTGTTGTTTTGAGCATGAAACGCCACAGATTCCTCTGGAGCGTCTCTCATGTTATAGGTGGTGACAATCAACTGAACATTCTTGGGATTGCCCTGTTGAAGAGTGAGATCAAAGGTCAAGGGGGAGTCTGTGCGTGGGCCAACACTCTCATCTGGGTGAGACAGGCGCATGTGGGCCACCATCTTCTCCACGTCATTGAATGTTGCCCGACAGTGTGGACAGGACAACCCATGAATCAACATGTGATTTAACAGTGTGTCACTGGGGAGATAGCGGTTGCAGTAGAGACACTTGCTGGTGAAGTTGTGGATCTTCATGATATAGTTGGCTACAGCAGGCACCTTCTCTGCTTTGTGCTCTTTTTCAAAATGAGTACTGTACATGTTTTCTGGGAACAGCTCATTGCAGATGGTGCAAATTTTCCACTTCTGGGTGAAGGACGTTCCGAGGACCGAGGAACCGCTTTTCTTGGCGGTGACAGATGCTACCGTAGTAGCTGCTGCCTGAACGCGTGACCCCAGAGGGTTGGATTTAAGTGAGGAAGATGTACCAACCATAACCGGACTTCGCAGGCCACCGCTAGATATTTGCTGCTTTGCTGCATGCGACTGCTGGGGCACAGAAACCTGGGCATTGCCTGGTAAAGTAACCCTCACCTGCTGGCTGCCAATGGAGAACGACTGGGTGGTTCCGGCCTTTAATCCCAGGACATCATGCTTCATTCCAGATAGAAGACTTTGAGAGTTAAAGCCTGTCTTTGATGCCATGACAACTCGACTCAGCTGCTGTGAGTGAGGAGACCTAGTAGTGGCCATAACTGCACCCTTTGGACCCATTCCAATGATGGTCTTGTCTCCTTGAGTTTTTGGCGGGATCATGATGATGGGCTTAGGACGGGGGACTATCACACTGGTGTGTCCAATCATGGCAGTCACTTGGTAGCCAATTCGTTCATGGTCCTCAATGACATGCTGAACAAGCGCCTCATAGGTCCTTGGAACAAATAGACACTTCTTGCAATGAATCTGGTTACTGGTAACATTGTTGGCATTATTGTTCACTGTATTTCCTGGGGCTCCCGCTGTGCCAGCACTCCGAGCATTTGTCTTCTCTCCTGGTTTCACAATATAGGGTTGGGCTACTTGCTGGAAGTGTTCCCGGTAGATGTGTTTCCGCACCACATTGTACAAAGGGTCCCTATATGTGCACTTCTTGCAGTAGTACACGGCCTGCTCTACGCTGTCCCCGGCCCTTTTCAACACGCCATCCTTTATCATGAGCCCACCAGCACCTGCAACCATTCCACCAGGGCCCTGTCGCACAGCGTTGTTAGGCATATGAAAAAGTTTGATGTGCGTTTCCAGAGTCTTTTTGTTGCCATTGTAAGTGCAATAGGGGCAGTTGAGCAGGATGTTGTTCTCAAAGTCCTCGCTGTGGACATTGCGGAAGTGGCTCTTGTATGCAGAGAAGTACTTGGATGAAAAGAGGCAGCCAGAGCAGCAGAAAGGTTTCGATCTATAGTCCTGGTGACACAGATGTAGGAAAAGAGGAGAGATAAGAGATATTTCATCTTTAAAGATATTGCCATGGCTAATTAAGAGCGCATATCTACACGTATGACCTACCTGGACTTTGGTATGTGATGGTTCCCACATGCACACATCTTCCCAGCTCGTGTGTTTTATATACACCTCTGGTGGAGTGAAGTCTTTGTAGTCCTAAAAGGCAAAACAAGGGCGTTATGATTGATAGTTTTGGTTTTTGATGCATTATCAACTATGTAAACATTACATGAAAGATTCAATCAGAGCCAATATCTATGCAAGCAAGGGATACATGCATGAATGGAACCGTAGTTTTTGCTTGCGTGATCCTAAACTCTGGTAAAACCAAACAAACATAGAGTTATTTTTCAATATTCTAAAACTTCTCACCAGACAGAGGTTTCAGCTTTTATCTTATTACAGTCACATGTTTGCTTAAACTAAAACCCTGCCTAACCCCCAAAATCTTTGTAATTATTCATGGATGTGGCTATGAAACACTGGATGCTGAATTAGATTATGTTTAGGGTTTGTGCTTTAAAGCCAGAACACCCCTCTCCTACATTAAATAAGATATAACAGAATGAGGACATGGTGTCAATGAGGGTAATCTCATAATACAGTATGTATTATAAATCCTGCTCATATATTCTTATAATACATTACATTTATATGCAGAAGTGGAAGGCGTCTTGCTACTGAACCCTCATTTCCATGTAGTAAGCCAACAGAGGAGCTACTAAAATGACTTTATGTACACCAGAATTTTATGTATCTCATCTAAACAATCAAAATAAACTCTAGAGATCAGATACGTTACACTATCAATGCAAAGCTATGATGACAAGGCTACAGGTAAATGTGTGGTGATCAATATAACCAATACTCGCCTCCAGGTGATCTCTACAGAACTCCAATCCAATGTCTCCCAGGACCTTTTTGACATTTTTCCTTGCTTTCCGCAGACTGCCCAGGTTATTGACAGGGAGCTGGAACATTCTGCCCACCTGAAAAGAAAAGGCACATACCGCATGAACAACAGGTGCTGGGTCAGATTCAGACAGATGCAAGTAAACTGAAACACAAGGAGAGGGTTCACTGACTGCATTTAATGCGCATGTACAGTATGAAACAGGCCCCTGCAGCATGCTGCTGCTTGGTAATGATGTCAGGACAACAATTAGCCTCCATATCACATTATTGTTATTATTATAGCAATTTAAAAAAAAAAAGTTATTTCTTAATGCTGAAATTTCTTCCATGAAAACAATCCTGTTTGCAAACCACCAATCCAAGTTGTTGGCCACTTTATACTAGGACAAGTTTTGACTGCTAAATCACTGTTTCATGTGGGTAATGGAATATCACACATCAAATTGGTGCAAAGTCACATAAAACTCAGAGTCCCAAACAATTCCTGTTTGGGAAGAGAGGGAATTGCGCGTGCAGTCCCACCAACTGTTGGATGAGCAACGAGCCAAGGGGATGTTTCTGCTGGTCCGCCTGTCTCCACACTTACATTTAGAAATGTGCAAATGACAGAGTGAGTGGAAGACTCTCACCCCTGCCCACTTCCCCTCGCGTTCTCCCTTTCCTAATTCCTCCTATTACTTGTAGATGGCGCTAGAGAGGAGCTCCATTATGTAAGGTTCCCAAGCTTCCCTATTCTCTGCCTGCCCCCTTTTTCTCTCTGCCTTGCAATACCATCACAGAATGGCGCCTCCTATTGAGTCAGCAGCACCCTCTACAATATGTCTGCAGTGGAGTGGCTGGGGCAGGGGGGGGGGTGAGGTGAGGAAAGGGTGTAAGGGAGGGTGGGATGTTTGGAGGGAGGAAAGGGGAGGGACAGAAGGAGCTGTGGAGGGAGATCAGGCAATGGGGGAGGGTGGGTGTGATAGAGGATGGGGTGGGGGTGAGGGAGAGGGGAGGAAAAGGAGGGAAGAAGCTGGGAGGGGGAGCAAGTGTGCGAGCAAGGGTAGAAGGAGAGTGAGGGGAGAGATGAGAGGAAAGGAGAGAGGACAGGGAGTGAGCCACGGAAGTGGAGGGGGGAGGGGACGAGGAGGTCGGACAGGCTCAGATGAGAGGGAGGGGAGGGAGGGAGGGGAGGGGGGAGTAAGTGAGGGGAAGACACAGGGGCGAGACAGAAAATGGAAGAGGGTGAGAGAAAGAGGGGGCGATAGATAGGCACAAAGGGGAGGGTGGTGGGAGGAAAAAAAAAGCCAAGGAGAAGCTGTGCAGGAGGGAAGGAAAGGAGAGAAGGAAAGGCCACATAAGGAGACTGCTATACTCTGCTTGGCTACTGGCAGAATATAGGTTTTCCCAAATATGTGGTGTGAAAAAAAGAAACAAGAAGGTTTACAAACCTTTAACCAAACATTCACGTCCACTGCTGACTGCTCCTGTTTAGTGTGTGTGTGTGTGTGTGTGTGTGTGTGTGTGTGTGAGAGAGAGAGAGATGAGAAGCTTTTCCTGACGTCCAGTCACAAACACAGCAGAAAAGTTCAGGACCCTTAGTGATCTGAGGTTAAATCATTTGTTAGTAGTCCTGCAAAGTGTGTGTGTGTTGCCCTGAGCCAGAGGTGGGTGTTGTGGTAGTGACCATGATCGTCACACCCTCCTCCCCCTTCTTCTGGATCAAACGAGGTGGGAGTGCATCACAATACCGGTGTCACCTGGGCAAACCCGAGCCAGACCCCCGTTTTCCTATTCAAAGAAAAACTTCCAGACTATTTCAGCAAACAGTTATTTCGATTCCACACCACTGTGTCTGTCAACTACATATTGGCGTGTGATATTGTTCAATAGCTACGTTTAATAGGCACATTCTAGCCCTGGTGTGCTGCTGCGGGGTCGCTGTAACGTCCAAGACTCCACATCTGGCAGCATCCAGATCGATGGCTTTGCCACCGACAAAGAATTGGGACACACGGCGCCGAGTTAGCATGCTAGTCTAAGCTAGCCAACTCGCACCAACAACACGGGCAGCTAAAACCCTGCGGGTAACGCCGCGTTTCCCCCTTCCTCCCCCCCATAAAGCACACAACAGACTGCGACTTACCGGCTCCAAAACGCACCAACTCACCCGGGAAGCCTCTTCGACGAGGCGCTCGTTACGCGAAGCCCACCTGACGCACAGAAGCTGCTAGCTACACCGACAGCACAGTTACCTCGGCTGTAACGTTGTCCCACCGCGGCAGGTAGCTAACGGCAAACTAACTCGCGCCGGGGCGTCACGTCCAACATCAACTTTACCTGCTTTCACATCCAGTCCCGTCTGAGTGAAATGTGTCACCTCGGGATGACACACGGCGCGCACACACTTTCACTTTGGGCTGGTTAACTCGGCGCTCTCCTTCCAGGTGACAGCTAGCTTCGCTGGGGGGAAATACAGCCACCCGGACGTCGCTCTACCCTCCGATCCCGCCTGTCCCTCGCCAATAAGGGAGCGATCCTCTTCCCTCTGGTCGGCAACGGGAACGGAAAGCCTGCGAGCCTCATTAGACAATTAAACCCTCCGTGCCCCAGAGCGACGAGGGCGCACGCATGTCCTGATGTTGGAACGACTACCGGCGTAGGAGCTCTTTCAGATAAATGTACCTAAAGTCCGTCTACGATCGCCTAGCAGCCGATAGCACTGTGCCCATTCTCTTCTCTGACAGACAATACACATCCAGTCTAGAAACTGCCCTATCCAAAATGGCGCAAATAAAAGGGGCGGAAGTGACATCTACTTGATTAGCATAAATAATCTCATTGTGAGGCCATCGCGACTCATTGTAACTCTTGATTGGCTTGCCAATCAATTTAGCCAATTAAGCTGTTGTTTATTATAAAAAACAAATATGAAGTCATTCGCAGCCTGCGGCGGGCCTTTCAGCTCCGTCCTGGACTATGGGGGTAAACAACCAGGCACCGTAGTTGCGGAATTTGCCCGATAGCGGGCGTCCTGCTGGAGTGGCTGTTCTCCGGCGTACGCGCATGCTCAGTGCAGCTACAGCTGGCGGCCCCCCTCTCCTCAACCGCTTCCCCTGCAGAGGGTCGGATGTACACAGTGCCTTAGCACTCAGATGGCAAACAACTGTAGGTGGCGCTGTACCCTTCCGACCGGGACTACTTTCCTGCATGGTGCCTGGTGGAGGCCATCCCCAAAATCAGCTGCACTGAACTGTGTCCCATCATCAACCTCCCATTCTCACCAAATTTAATGCACATTTTAGTAGCAGGCTTTTAGCAGAACTGACTTTGGTACTGTCAACATGTCATACTGTAACATGCTTGTCCTACTTGTGTCAGTGTTGTGTATTCCATCATTATTTTTGCTGCATTTACACACAACAGAAAAACATCCATACAAGAGGTTAAAAGCTATAATAGAAGCTAAGTTGATGTAGGGTATTAAGTTACACATCCCCCATTCTGGTCAGTTAGCCTCGTGATAGCTTGGATTTTTATCTAGTTTTCTTAACTTATAGGAGCGGCAGAAATCATCATCACAACCACCCATTAAAGACCTGCGGTCTTGGCTGTGGTTGGAAAAACAAAACCACCCCTGTTTGACCCAGGTCAATAAACATCAGGCAGAACTAAAGTCCCACTTTAGCCCTTGATTTATCACAGAAAAGCAGAGATAAAGAAAAAATAAGCACAGGCAACAATATAAGCTGTTTAATTTTGTAAAAACAATCCAAGATGTACCAGGTAATTGTGCAGTTAGATCATTTTGACAACTGTTTTAATGCAAAGTCCAGTCAGCTGTCTGTGTAGGGAATGATGAGACACTGCGCTTTGTTCAAAATTCATTAGAGGATGGTTGAAGAGGAATGTAAAGCACTCTGTTCTTTCAGTACTGTGGACAACTGTTGGGGGGTGACTGTACATTTGCTGCTAACAGGAGCGAGTGAGGCATCTTGTCATTGGCCATCAAGTCACAATCTGACCACGGGCACGAGCATTTCTGTTTCGTCACAATTCTGATGTAACCACTGCATTAAGACGGCAACCTGATGAGTGAGAGGGGTATGACGTGACTGTGGGATGTCCAAGACTGGGCACGCCACAAATCATCATGTCGTGGCGAAGAGTGTGAGCAGTCCTTTTGCAAATGACAGAATCTCGTTCCCGCCTAGTTTGGACTCTCCATAAACTCGATCCACAAAGGTAATGGGAACCTGTTGAAGAAGATGAGAGTTTCTCAAGCCAACCCTAAGCATGTACATTTACACACTGTACATACATAAACCACATGGACAGTATACAAAACTCATCATGCACTAACAATTAGGCCAAGTACCTTTTCCATTATTTTAAATACATTTTATACAGTTCATTTACACAACTTTGTCTATCCTCGTCTATTCTTGTTTTATATTCAGAATAGAAGTATAAAAACTGATTTTATATTTGTGCAATTAATTTCTTCTTCCCCAGTTGTCACAAGTCCCGACACGACTCAAATAAAAGATCTTGTCTCTCTGCACCTACCCACAGATGATCATGTGTGTTCAGCCAATCACTGACAACCACTATACCAAGTATATGTATCTTTCTGATCAAAACCTATGTTTCAATCACTCTGTTTATGACCAACCAGTACAAAGTGAGTACAGATGATCCTAATTTCATTTAGTTTGACGTAGTGGTTTGTACCTAGGGCTTATGTGGTAGATGTAGATGGTTGCATAAACTAGTGTTTCTGCTTCTGGCTTTAAATTTGAAAGTTGTTAAACCTTTGATTACCTCTGAATGTGGTGTAAAAATTATAACAAAATAAATCTTATTTACTTTTGTTTTTATTAGATTTCTTTTTTGTTTAAATTCAGAAATAACTAGGCAGCATCAGTGTCATTGGGAAAAAAAGATGAATGAGTGAAGGGCTTACCTCGCCAATTGTGTAGTTGAGCTCTCGGGCGCGGATTATCATCTCCATCTGAAAAACGTACCCTTTCGACAGACATCGCTTCACCAGGTTCTCCAGCACCGTCTTCTTGTATAGCCTAACAGGAATCTCAAAAAACAGCAGCAGTGTGAGAAAACACACCCTTAATAACACACAAATGGAACAACAGCAATAATATTTCACAGCAGTCGCACCGCTCACCTGAAACTGCCTGTGAGGTCTGAAGCACCAGGCCTTAACAACACTTGAGTCAAAAAGTTGGCTCCCCGACTGTGAAAGAAAAAAAGGAAAATTACAGCTCAGTGTCTTGCCTGCCTGTAATCAGGGCCGATGTGAGACGGGCGAGTGGAAATTGGAGACTGACAAATGTTACCTGATAAATTTCCTGCGCAGATCCCAGCCGTAAACACCTCCATTCCCCTTGTATCGTGTACCAGAGACCAGGTCATAATTACCATCCTTCTGTTTTCTGAGAAACACACAACAGTCCCTTAGCTAAAGAACATACGATCATTTCAGACTCTCATCTGTGGCGTCATTCAAATACTTTAATTTAAATAACACTTACGCAATCAATTCTGGGATGAATTTGGGCTGGAACAAAAACATAAAACCAAAGATATTCAGAACAATCCAGTATCCAGCTGTGAAATGTATTTTCTACTTTGCCTAAATGTGCTCATTGAGGAGTTTCCCTTTTTCCTAGTGTGACAGTGATCTACTAACAATCACTGCATGACTGTTCAGACAAAACAAACTAGGTGAAGATGTTTTTGAGGGTCAGCCATCATCTTCATACCTTAATGAGAGCTATTTTATATGGTTGTGCTTTTCTGTGGTATTCTCTTCCTTAAAAGTAAAGTGGTAAATCTGAATAAAGAGTTTCCACAAATGAAGCAGTACAAGAGTTTTTGGCTCTTGGCAAATTTAGGGGCTCTGATTATGGTAATGATTAAATCACATGGTTGCACAGCTACTCATGAACAGGTGGCACGTGTCTAAAATTAGCAATGTCTGTACATTCAAGACCGTTCTGAAATGAGTTGAGTTGGCCAGTTTCTACTGGCGAAGCAACAGACACAGTGGCAGCTGCCATATATTATGATCGCAAAGAAGGAAGCTGCACTCACATGATGAGAGAGATCTGCATCCATTATGATGATGAAGTTGCCAGTGGCATGCTTCATGCCGTGTATGTAGGCCGTGCCTTCAAAAGAAAACAGGGTCTCATCAGCAGTTCATAAGCTTAGGAAAACAAATGAAGCAGGTCTTGCACACCGTCAAACTTACCCAGTCCTAACTTTTTCGCTCTAGGACGTAGAAGCTGAAAGGCACAACCGAGGGATTAAAGAGATTCTATTCGGGATGGTATCTAGTACAGCAACAATTATAACATATATAATACAATTACGGGGATTTTTCAGGCATTCTAATGCAGACTCCATGGTATGTTATCAAATTAAGAACCCCGTTTGTTTTTCTACTTACTATTTTGTCTTCTCCGTAAATCCTTTGCAACTGCTCCGCCACCTGCAGTGTCCCATCTGGGCTTCCGTCGTCAATTACAATAATCTCGTAGTTGTAACCACTGTTAATAAAACAACTTGAACTTAAAATATTGCTAATAGGCCCTCAGTTATCCTCAACTTTTGCTTTTGTAGCATTCGTTCCTTCCAATTTGATGGATCAACTCCTGGCTTAACGACAGCTCACCCTTAAATCTGACAGCTGTGACATTAGCTAACTTAGCACTTGCGGAGCAGCTTCGCTGTTCTTCTGACACTCACCTTTCATCAAAATACTTCACCAAAAGCCACACTATCAGAGGCAGGTTTTCTCTTTCGTTGTAGGTAGGCAATAAAACTGAATATTTGTCCTCATTATGCCGGTTTAGATGTGAAGCCTTTCGACTTGTCATGGCGACGTCAACCCACTTCACGTCTCACTGTGTTCAGTAAAAAAAACTACCACACAACATCCCATTTAATATTTTCAAAATAAACTAAACCTGTACCTGTGAAATACAGTTTATTGTTTGGAAAATGTCAGCCGCAGAACAGAAAATGCTACTCACAGAATGGTACGTTGTACAATATTGGGACATTTGTCAAAATGACCTTGGGGCTCGTTACTTTAATAATATTTGAAAACTCTACCACTGATAAAATGAAGAAACTCATGTAAAATATATTGTTTGATTTATGTTGATAAACTGCTAAATATGTTTATCACCAGTTAATTATTCCTAAAATAAATACTGTTTACTGTGTTGTGTTTTATTTTTATTAAATTCATTATTGCAACGTATAAGTGTAAGATTTGTATGCCTTTATTTTGAAAATAATATGTACCAAGACCGGACATTGTGCTTGAATAAAATCAATTGTTCATTGCTTAGCTGGAACTTTAGTTGTGCTCTGCAAAATAGACACCACTGGAAACAATTTTCTTCCTAACCTGGTTCCGACACAAACATTGCAATGTTATTTGCCTTTACTAATTCTTACCTTATTTATTTTCTCTTGAAGAGAACAGCAGCCCTGGTGCCTGCATACATGCCTTTGCTCTGTTCATGGATGTATGCTCTGTTATGAATGTGTGTTTGAATGGTATGTATGGTTTCTCTGTTTTTTGTCCTGTTGCTGTTGTGAGCTGCAATTTTCCCGCTGTGGGATTAATAAAGGCATTCTTATTCTTATACGTTAATTCTCAAAAAGTACTTAGATGTCCTACTTAAATACTATAATGTGAAATACTTTACATAACCAAATGCACAAAAATATAATTATCAAAATATATTCCATTACTACATGCTATGTAATGCAAACTAACATAAAGTTGCTTTCATGGAGTTTTTAATGGCTCGCCACCACCCTTTCACTCAGCCTATTTCTAATTATAAAACTTTGGACATAAACCCAACACACTTCATTAGAAACATTAATAGATTTTTATTAACCAAGACTAATACAATAATACACAAAAATCCCTCTCTTTCTCATCTCATCTTTCACTCGTGCACACACATACATTTCATATGATGCTTATTACCCAAACCCCAGGATTCCAAACTTGAATTTTCACACAACAAATATTCTCACAGTGTCTCACATTTATACCACGGGGCAAAAGAAAATTTTGCACCATAGATTATGCATTCTCTTTCTTCTTGAGGCAGTTAAGTTCAGAGTTAGTAACAAAAGGCTTCAGTGCGCATATAGTGTATAAAACATCACTTTACAAATCTCAATAGGAAAATATTTTTCTTTATAAAGATATCTGCTCATCAAAACACTCGGGAACTGTACACTGGAAAGCTTTCTTCACCACTTGCATGTCAGATATCACTGTAATACAGTAGCAAGTTCAGTAGCAACAATCAGTAGCAAGTTCAAGGCACCAGACCTCTTCAGTGGTGCTATTTTCAAAAGCTTTGTTCCCAGTCTGTCACTTCAGTTTCTAAGTAACCACAGTCGTTTGCTGTACCATTGCTGCCTGCTTGTTTATGTCCATTCAGGGTTGATAGCCATAATAAGGATCATCTGTGAGATATATACAAAAAATAGAGTTACCACCAATCACGGCCTGTTTTGTTCAATTAACACTTCTGCATCAATATCTTTAAATCACCAATCGGTTAAGTTGCTGAATCATTTCTCGTATCTAACCTGTTTGCTGGGGAACGTTCTGGCAGCCTACACTGCTGTCACACACACCAGGAGGACCAATCTCGCCTGGCTGGCCCGGAGGTCCAGAGATCCCTGGGGTTCCTGTCTTACCATCATCCCCTTTGGGACCTGTCACTCCCGGTTTGGACTCACCTGGGGCACCTACAGACACACATAATTCACAGCTGGTGTGCATCATAGCCAGTAAAAACAGTAAAAATACAAAATGGCTCTGAAACAGTACACACACACAGACATACACACACACATACAACACACACAATAGTTAAGGGGGATAATGCAATTATTAAATTAATATTTATTTTCAACAGGGAGCAGAGTAAGAACGGACTGTACAGAGTTCAGAAGCACATCTTGTCTGCCCTGCGTGGACGGAACCTACATGAACAAGCCCACTGGACTCAAACAGTGTTTCCCCTGCACAAACTGTGACCAAGGTTAATTGTTCATCTTTCATAATTATTAGTTTGAGTGTTGTCCTGTTTGAGTGAGTGTCCAGTTTCAAAACATGACTGCAAATTTATAACTGCAACTTTGACTGCAAATTCCTCATTTCAGGGTGACAAAAACTCACAAATCAGTCAGGAGTCATTCAATATGAAAGCGAAGTGCTGTTTTTTTAAATCACATGATTCATCAACATCAACATAGATATGGAATAAGTGGCTCCTGAAGAGGTACCTGCGAATCCTTTAACCCCTGTGGGCCCCTGGACATTTGCCCCTACGTCTCCTTTCTGTCCTGTCATGCCTCTCCTTCCTACAAGACGGAACATACAAACACACAAAATCACAAAATGAACGTATTTTAATAAGACTAATGGTCAGAGCTTTGTTGCCCGACAGAATCTTACCCTGTTCTCCTGGATATCCAGGCCTGCCTGGTTTCCCCCTCGGGCCCAGAAGTCCTTGGGTACCTCTGTCACCTGGAGGCCCCCTAGACCCCGGAACACCAGGTTCCCCTGGCGGTCCCACTGGCTCCTCTATAGGAGCTGGCTTACGACTTATCTCATTGATGAACATGTCAAGCTTCAACACCTCCTCTGAAGAGAATAAGCACAATGCTTTTAGCTTTATTCATCTTTATGATTACTCAGTTCAAGCCTTTTTCCCATGTTGCTCAGGGAAGACTTACTGTGCACTAGTTGCTCACAAGCCTGTGTGACCAATTGGAAGATCATGGCCATAGACTGTGGTTCGCCCTGTAAAACACCCAGATTGATCAAGCTCAGTGTAAAAGTTTAACAGTAAAAATACTCAACAAATCATACTAACGGCAAATGTTTGTAAAGCTATAGCCCACCTTTTCTCCTCGCTCCCCCTTATTCCCTGGTAAACCCTGTAAGGGCAAGAACACAATTATAAATAGTCAAATGTGAACACAAAGATGTCTGATGTTACATATAGACACTCTGGTCTTACTGTGGGCCCCACAGGTCCCGCTGTTCCCCTTTCCCCTGCCACTCCTGGGTGCCCTGGTATTCCTTGGAAACCCTGTGCAACAAAAACGGAGTGGAGCAGCACTTCAGTAGAGACAGATTTACATTCAGATGCACCGGAGGCAAACGTGAGCATCCACAGGGAAATCAGAAGCAGCCGATTTTTTAGGTGTGAATTAAAGCTTCCAGTGGAGGCTGGTGTGAGCGTAATGCAAAACATGATGTTCAGAAAGGGAAATCTTTACCAGAGGGAATCATCTTGTTGCATTCTACAGTCTTCACATCAGAGCTAGAGAATTTAGTTATTACTTAGACTGATATTATAACACTCCTACAAATAAAAGAATTGGCTAAAACTACAAATAAAAAGCAGTAACTGCTTTGTATAAACACGTTTATTTGACAAAATCCTGTATAAATTGTGGCCTTGTGGTGGCTAACACTAACCCCCAAAATAGTAAACTACTAGAAATATCTACCTTGGAGTTAAAATGATTTCTTACCCTGGGTCCAGTGTTTCCAGGTGAACCGATGTTACCTTCGACTCCCCTAATACCCTGTGAGACATATTGTGGTCAGATGAGGACTGATGCAGAGGGTGAGAGATGCCCCAGATCAGCTACATGAAGACCGGCTGGGACGGAAGAGCTCACCTGGGGGCCTTGGATTCCCTCTTCCCCTTGTGGACCCGGAGGCCCTGACAAACCCTATAAATGAGAACAACAGGTGGGTTAGAGACACGCAGTGTTTTATACACAGCACATGTTATTCCTGGCTTTTAGTGAAGCTACTTTTCCAGTGTGAGCTCACCTGGACTCCTGGTCGGCCAGGGTCTCCCTTTTCACCCCTCGCACCCGGTGGACCCTACAATGAAATAAAGAAAAGTACAAAACAGGCAAGTATAAATTTGATTCCACTGTTATCCATTAACAATAAGTAGACACTATGTTCAGACAAGGCTGTGCAGTTACTCACCGCTTTCCCCTGCACAACTATTCCTCTGGGTCCCGCGCTGCCTACGAGTCCAAGCCCTCCCTCAGGTCCGGGCTGCCCTGGAGGACCCACCTCCCCCTGCCACACAGACAAGCAATTTAGTGCACGATATAAAGCGAACTGTAATGTGTGAGCGTTTCATGAAGCCATTTTGTCAGGACCAGATCTTGAAGGTCTTTGATTGCACCTCGACCAGTGTTTTAAAGGCGGTGGAGCAGTGTTTTAAAGGCACCAGCTCCTGAAATGTCGCTGTTGTTAATCTTTAGAGGTTTTTTTAGATAAATCATCCTCTCCTCTTTCAAGCTTTGGTCTGGGCAGAGGATCAAGGGACCTTTCCCATCTGCACCTTTGATTTGCACCAAAAGGAAAAGTTCAAAGGTGCAGAGGTTGGATATAATTTATAATCTAATTTATGGTGGCCTATTGAGAACCAAAACAGACCCAAGGCCACAAATCTCTGCTCCTAAAGTCTTTACAGTTGCAAAAAACATATGTTATTGTAGATTTTGAAAATTTGATAATTGGCCTTTTTAATATAGACACTTAATATTCTCACGTCACCTTTTGCCCTAGCTCCCCCTTCTCGCCCTTCTCACCACGAGGACCTGGTTTTCCCTGGTTGGGGAAAACAAAACAAAGAATTGAAACATCTTTCAAACAGCTGGATCCCTCACTAAAAAAGATGGACCATCAGGAACGTACAGTTGGTCCAGGGAAGCCAGCAGCTCCGGGGACGTCAGAGGAACAGGTACAGGTGTGAGCCGGGGCAGGACAGCTCTCCTCATCTCTCTGCCCACATAAATATTAACAAAACAAATCAACCTAAACAGTCTCAACACACAATGGGCCTGTATTTAAACAGAACCCATTCAAAGAGTTGTAAAGGCATTCTGACCACTCCAGGCAGGTCGCAGCAGGTGTCGTCTAAAGCCCACGTCGTGTTACAGACAATCTCAAAAGACTGCAGCTGGAACTGGACACAGTGAAGAGCACAGGATACAGGCTGAGCACACGATCAACGAGGCCACCCATTGCTTAGATAACACCAGGACGTGTGCTTTATTCAACATACCGGGGCAGATCCGCTGTTAGGTCCTCTGGTCCTCACCAGTTTTCCCAGCATTTCAAAACCATCAGTGGGTAAGTTGCCCAGAGGACGGGCCGGTCTCTCACCCACACGCTGGCAGTCCACAGACAGGGACACGCTCACCTGGCTGACAGACAGGTGAACCTGCCCAGCACACCAGATAAACACGTCAATTAACTATGAACACGTCAAGTTTCAAAGGTTTACATACAATCACAAACCAAGAATGATGGGAAGGAAACAACATACAGATTTACTCTCTTCATGTATCGATGTCTAATACTGACATAACAACTATTTACCAGTTTTACCAGTTTACCAGTTTACCTGTTACTCCCAAACAGGCCGCTGCCTTCTTGATAAAATGAGCTTTTTGTAACTCCAAAAAACACTGCAACATAAGCAGTGAATCAATTCTAACATCCAGTTTTTTGCAGTTTTATAAATGATTCTCAGTGTATTGTTCTAATCCCATCACACTGTTACACTATAATACATTGTAGCGTCTGTTTGACCTCTTTTACCTCTTATGATAACTTGAAGTGTTGACATTTCTATTTTGTTACAAAGCACGTAAATATGGACGTGTAATAGGAAGAAATATATGAGAGCAAAGATTTTCCGTCAGACCCATTTATTGTTGTGATGAAAAGTAGTGGGATGAGAGTTTATTAATGCACACCTTGTGAAAGCTGCCATAGAACAGCCTGTGCACCTGCTGCTGGTCAAAGGTCAGTTCCTGCACCTCTCCCCTGTAGTCCAGGCTGAAGTACACCAGATGCTTGGTGGTAGCTGAGTATACAAACACAGAGTGTGAGTTTCAGACATACTACTTTCATATATACTTCGTCTTATTGATGGTATCATCATGCATGAACACAACTCACGGTCGAGCACCACTCCCATCTTTGGCTGGAAGTCGATGTCAGTGAGCTGCCAGATAGCGAAGGGCTCCCTGGGTGTGTCCTGGAGCACACGGAAGGCGATGCTGATGGTGTGTTCTGGAGAGAAACCCGCTGCGTGGATAAACCTGACAGGAGGAAGAGAACAACCCACCCCATGGTTCAATCCCAAACCCAGTCTGTGTATGAGAAGGCCACGCATTCATGCGTAGCCTTTTGTATTTTGAGGTCCCACCACAGATCTTTGCTGGAAGTTAAACAGGCAGGTGAATTAAAATCAATAAATCGCAAATGAAATGTGGGCGTCTCACTTGGTGCTCTGTGTCAGCTGGACGTCTTTGTACAGGGTGTAGGTGGGGAGGGTGTTGAAGACAAAGGGCTCGGCTGCTACGCCCTCGACGGACGAGTGGGCACTCTGAGTGAGACCGAACGCCTCCATCATGTCAAACCCTGAGACAACGAACACGGGAGGAATAAAAGGAAGGCTGCTTTGAAGTCGACTGATGACAGTTTGATTTGACTTAACTGTGATGCTTAAATTGTTCAGCATGCGCGAGAATGCTGGTCTCACCTTTAACGATGCTGTTTCTGATGGTGACTTCGGGGCACACTGCAACACAAGAGGGCAGTGTTGAGCCACTATAAGCATTGTTCAGCATCTTCAACTAAAGATTCCTTATGACTCTAGGGGATATGATATTTCCATGAGAATATGCAGCTGAGGACATATTATAGTAATAAAACTTTTGGTTCATTTGTATACTTTACATAAGTCATAGCTTCAAATAAAAACATTACGCTGTAATGTCGAAAGTTGTTGTCGAAAGACAATTAAACCCTTCTCATAAACAGCCCATGTTGTATTCAGATATATTTCAAAAGTGTGCTGCGTTACCCTCGTTGTGGACCGGATACATCCTGGGATGGGTGGGAATTCTAGCGGGAGCCACGGCTGTAAAAGAACCCACAAAACTTTATTATTTCACAGTTACCAACAAAATAAAGACAGCTTGAAATGTCTCCATTTTGTTTAAAAGGTCATTTGTGACAGGGGTGTAACAGAACGCGTGCCGCCCACCTGTTGGATGGAGAATGGAGACAGCTGCGCCCTCAGCGGACCCGAGCAGCGAGTGCAGGCTGATGCGATACAGGGTCTCCGGCTGCAGCTCGCTGAAACAGTGGCTGCTGCTGGAGTCATCGACCGCTTCCTCCTTCGTTTGCTTGTCTAAACCGGCAGGATGGAGCACAGGCGGTTTTACCAGCGTAAAACCGCTTTAGAAAGCAATTTATTAAAAACACTTTGAACAGATTACCTTTGACAGACTGGATGACGATGCGGTACCCGTCCACAGCGGACACAGGTCTCCAGGACACGCAGACGCTGGAGTGGTCTGACCTGACCACGCTCAGACTGCTGACCCTCAGACTCACTGGTCAGATATGAAACTAGCTTCAGAGTCTGGGAAGGTTTTATTTACTGCATTTGAATCATATATTTAATCAGATCCTCAGCTAATATTTGAAAACATGAATACAGTGCAGCCTCTTTGTTTTTCTATGCTTTGTGTTGTGTTTTAAGACATCCGAGTGACTGGCTCACTGGTTTTCCCCTGGGCTGAACCGCTGCCGCCTTCTCTGTTTCGGTACTCGGCAGTGACCAGGATGCTGTAGCGCGTGTCCGGCTGCAGTGACTCAAGCACCACCCGCTTTTCCCCGCCTGGAACCATCACCTGCAGAAAACAAACACGCCTCACACTCACACAAATCACACTCTCAAGCAAAAAGCCCATCTTCTGAGTCTTTGTCACCACAGAGCAGCAGTGAGATTTGCTGGATGAAAGTCATGGTAAGAGCCCACTTACAGTTCTGTCCTGGGTCTCAGTGCCAGTCAATGCAGTGTAGGACACGCGGTACCGGAGAACATGAGCGTTGGGAGGAACCCAGCTGACAACCAAGCTGACCGCAGTCTCGTCAGAGACCGATACGCTGGAGGGGCCTCCACCAGACACTGCACGAAGACACAGTGTATTAAATAAATCTATATTTTACATCATTACGAACTGAGGCAAAATAACAGTTAGTTCATATCTAGTGATAGTTATTACTCCTCAGGGATGCTGTTGGTGTATGGGACTCACAGGTGCTATATCGTATGGCCACTGCTTCGCTCTGAGCTCCATCACCATAAAGTCCAGACAGAGAGATCTGATATTCCTTATCGTCCTCTATCCCCTCCAGGATCGCCCCTTCACTCTCTCCACTCACCCTTAACTAGTAAGGATAAAAACATTTGTTATAATATTCTCTCTATATAAATACACACACACACACACACACACACACACACACACACACACACACACACATATATAAGATAAACTAAAGAAAATAGTATATCTCTTATCTTCTGGCCTCGTCGAATGACTGAACCTCACCTGCCTCAGGTCTCCTCCGCTCAGAGAGATCCACTTGATGAGGTAGGAGACAACATCGTCAGCCGCAGCCTCCCAGCGCACAGTGATGTCGCTGCCTGAGAAGTTAGTCACCCTGAGGTCAGATGGCGAAGGCACCTTCACTGGGAGAGAGAGAAGAAAAGCTGGTTCACTGGTATTTCCTTCAGTGTTCCACCAAGCAAAGCCATTAGCGCATTAAAGGAGAGCCAAGATGATGCATGATGCTTCCTTATGCGCGACTCACGTGTGGTGACGTTACTGGTGAGCGCTGCCGATAGGCCTTGTGGGTAATGAGACTGGACGGACACCAGGTATCTGGACAGAGAGGACAGGTTCTGCACCAGCACGGAATTCTGTCCCGACACCTCTATCTGGAAAGAAATGGAATACAAACTAGAAAAGGCATTTCCATAGGAAAATGCACAGTTGTCAGGAGTTGTATAAAAAGAGCTGAATATATACAAAAGAAGCTGAAGTAGTTGAATTTCAAATTGAGGAAACTTGAAGATTTGCTGAAATAAAGAACTGATGAAAATGAAGGAAGTGTGCAAAGATTTGCTTAATTTGATGGAATATACCTTAATGAATTAGGCATATTATAAAGAAATAGTTCAAGAAGTCAAGAAGAAATATTAATACAGCTGAAAGTAGCTTCAGAAATAAGTAGTTGAATTTTAAACTAAGAAAAGTTAAAGCTTTGAAGGAAGCTTCTGTAGATATTGCTTAAGCGCAAAAGTCTTATTAATTAATCATAATTAACTAGTCAGAAGAAGAAATAGTGCCATTGAAGCTAAAGGTTTTGATTTGTGCTTTCATGTTGAAAGGATTTGGAGGAGGTGTGTGTGTGGATAATTACTAATTTATAAATTTGTAGTCATACTGAACCAGAGAAAGTGTGGGCAATTTCTAAACCATAAAATAGTCTTATTTATTAGAAGTCTTTAACAGGCTAAAGGTATGAAAATGACTAATAAAGCTGAAAAAATCAGTGCCTTAATTTTGAAAGGCTGTGCAGGTCATTGCTAAGCAGTAAAATAGTCTTACTATCTACTACTATTACTACTAACTAGTCATAATACACTAGTTGAAAACATAACTATTGCTATTTTTAGCTAAAAAATTGGATCAGTGCTTTTATTTGGAAAGGATCTGGAGGAGGTGTGTGTCCTTAATACTTAAACTTTAAAATAGTCTCATTAACTAGTCAAAATTACACATTCAAAAGCAAAAATAGCGCTATTAAAGATAAAGATATGGATTGGTGCTTTTATTTTAAAGTTATTTGGAGGAGGCATGTGAGTAATTGCTAAGTTGCAAAATAGTCTCAATAACTAGTCATAAAAACATTTAAAAGTAGATTTATCGCTAAAAAGGCCCCAGATTTGGATTGGTGCTTTTATTTGTAAAGGATCTGAAGTAAGTGTTATTGCTAAAGTGTCATTACATAGTCAAAACATTAATGAGTTAATTAGTCCAAACTACCCAGTCAAAATGAGAATTACATGTAGTGCTAAAGCGCGGCTTGGTGCTTTTATTTTGAAAGGAATTAGTGTCTGATTAATTACTAAACAATCAGTGTAATGAACTAATCAGTACACTGAGCATCAGGAGTTTGACCTGTCAGTCAAAGCTGCAGCTACACCGTTGTCATGGAGACGACAGGTGGGAAAATCAGCTCTTTTCTGCTCTATTAAAGCAGAGTTGCACCCCTGCTGAACAAGCTTGTTACAGCAAAACCATAATAGGTATCAAACAATAACTTTACTTCACGTATGGCAAGGCTTTAATGAGGAACTGGTATGAGTTTCATGATTGAAGACTAAAAAACAGTTGTGATTTCAAAATGCCAGTCCCTCTGCGTTTCTCCACTAAAGTCTCTCCGACAAATGCATTAGAGTGAATGGGAGGAATTCTGGAACTCTCTGCGCTATATTAAACTGCTGATATTAAACAGCTGAACAGAATGTTCCAGTTAAATATCTGAAGACTGTTTTGTAGCTTAAATGGTGTCTGTAGCTTGAAGTACCCTGACAAAGCTGAAGACAACAAGACAAAGACTATTTGAAAAGTTGTTTCCATTCATTTCAACTGAAATAATTTTGCTGAAAAAAATTTAATAATTGGAAAAAAGATATGAAAAAGTTAAACTAAAGCACTGAATAGCTTGGTAGCTGAATGTTTGCCAGTTATGCGAGTTTGTTACCGAAAAATGTACAGAAGAATAAAAATGAACCAACTTGAAAAACAATACAGCGAATGCTTTGCAGCATTCTGATGACTGATAAGGTCATTGTTCTTAAAATCAGTGTTAGTCAGTAGAAATGATAAAAGTGCGAAAGAGCATTAAGAGAGACGCAGTGAAAACAGCCTCTAAAAACATCCCATTGTAAGAATGTGTGAAGTGAATGGTTCTTTCTGCTTCAGGGTCCTGGTTCTGTTCACTGTGGCTCATTGCCAGTAACACACTTTCCTGGAACGCTTCAACCCAATGGTGTTTGTGAAGCCTTTATTGCACCAGCAGCGGTTTGGTTTTCTATCCTACCATCATATGAGAAGGCCAACACGATGAGACTTGATTGCTTTCCGCCTGTGTGACGTTATGATGTAAGATAGTATCTGCATCACACGCCAACGCTAGTAGCATCTGAAGGCATTCGACGCGCGCCGTGTGCGGCCACCTGTCTGACGTCGCTGCCGTGGTTGGTGCTGTAGGTGACCCTGTGGCCGGGGACGCCCGCGGCTCCCGGCGCCCAGCTCACCCTCAGCGCGCTGTGGGTGACCAGTGGGAGGTGGATGCTGGCGGGGGGCGGGAGGGGGACTGCGGGGAGACAGAACCAGAGGCTTCAGCTGACGGGTCGACCCGAGCAGAACGGGACCGACCGGAGGTCTTACGCGTGGTGGCCACGGCGGTGACCGGGTCGCTGGGCTCCTCGTCGTACAGCGCGTACAGGGTCACGGAGTAGTCTGTGTCCGGCAGCAGCCCCTCCAGCTCCGCCGCCGTCTGGGCGCCGCCCACTTTCTCCTGCGGAAACACAGACCGGTTGCACGGGCCGCCCACAGCGCGTTCGCCGCTCACCCTGAGTCGCGCCCCGTCACACTCGCCTCCCTGGCGTCGTCGGGCTCGCCGTGGCTCAGCGCCGAGAACAGCAGCAGGTACTGCGTGGCGCCGGGCGCGGCGCTCCAGCTCGCCCGCAGCGCGCTGTAGGAGGAGGGGGTCACCTCCAGGTGGGCCGGCATGGCCAGGGGCACTGGGGCGAGAGAGAGAGAGAGAGAGGAAGCGGTGAGAGGAGCCCTCGGCGCCGCCGCTGCTTTTGACCGAGGCCTCACGTGTGGTGACGGTCCCTCTGAGCGCCAGGCCCACGTTGTCCGCGTACACGGGGAAGATGGAGACGTGGTACAGCGTCTGCGACGAGAGGCCGTCCAGCAGCACGGTGGACTCGGAACCCGGCAGAACCACCTAGAGCCGAAAGACACCGGACGCGGTTCAACTACGGCGCCGGATGGAATGGTACAAACACACAACACTGGGTGTCATCACGATGATTGAATAGAAATGCACTTTAAAGTGCGGTGGCCTTGGATGGGAGGCGTAAACATGTTTTTATTTACTGTATGTTCGTCACCCGTCTGACAGTCTGAAAGAAAAGTGTTTTCTGTTCCAAGCAGATCTGAAGGACACTCAAACACAAGCAGAGGCTCCCAGTCAACAGAGTTTCTGTTTGTGAGACTGTGCTTTTGATCTGTTTACTGTGTTTGTGGAATTTGTTTTCCAGTGCACGTTGTCAGTAACGGTGTGTGACGAGCTGGTATTTGTGCCGACCTCCTGAGGACTCGGACCCTCGGCGCCGTGGTAGACCACCCGGTACTGTTTGACCGGCAGCGCGGGGTTGGTCCAGTGCAGCTTCACGTCCTTGGAGCCCAGCTTGGAGAAGCGCAGGTCCGTGGGGCTGGGGTGGGACAGCGCCGGGTCCGCCGTGGGCCCGGGCTCACGCCGGGCGGCGCCGCTGTCCTGGATGCGGCCGCACAGGATGTGGACGAGCCGCGCCACCAGCCTGCCGAGCAGAGGGAAGTCGTTGACGTTGTAGACGTTGGCGTCCGCCGGCTCCGAGGCCACTTGTCTCAACTCGGCCTCGTCGGCGTTCTTCACTCCTGGCAAAGTAGCGAGGAGAGAATAAACGCATTGAGCCTCGAACGCTAAAAGCCGACAACACAGGAAACAGTAATAAAACACCAGCAGGCTGTAAGTGGAGGCGATGGACGGACGAATTCCGCGTCTCTCTCTCTCTCTCTCACCCACAGCGATGATCTCCACGCCGGCGCTCTTCAGCCGCCTCGCCGCCGCGACGGCGTCGTCCTGGGACTTCCCGTCGGTCAGCAGGAGCAGGAAGAAGGGCGCGTCCCTCCTGGCTCCCGCCTCGGCCCTCATGTTCTCCTCCATGACGTGCAGCAGCGCCTGGCCTGCGGGGAGCGGCACGCTGACGGACCCGGGGGCGCGGCTACGGGGGCGGAGGCGCGGCGCGCGGCGTGCGGCGTGCGCTTACCTGTGAACGTGTTCCCGCCCTTGTACCTGAAGTTCCTCACCGCCTCCAGCAGCTGCTCCTTGGCGGTGAAGTTGTTGAGGTTCCACTCTGTGCGGGGGTCTCCGCTGTACTGGGTCAGACCTGGGCCCACAGGGAAAACAGACTCTAAACCCCAAGGACCTGTGTACTGCTGGTTCTAACGCCCCGGTCCGCACCTATCTGAATGCGGTCCGGCCCGATGCTGAACGGCGTCACCAGGCCCTCCAGGAAGTCTCGGACCCGCCTGAAGTTCGCGCGTCCGATGCTCCAGGAGCCGTCCACCAACAGCACGACGTCCGCCGCCGCGTCGCTCGTACACTCGAACGGCTTCTTTGGAGACACGCCTTAAAAAAAAAGAAAAGGAAACAACCGTGCGTTTGGATGCTGACACACAGCGTGCGCGTGTTCCTGTTGGATTATGGGAGAAGGCGCCCTGAGGCTGAGCAGGGTGGCCTGTCATTACCTCCCCTGCATAAACACAGTCATCAGGGCTAAAACGGACCCCCGCTGCTCCGAGCGGAGCCGGGCTTCACCCGCTCCCCTCTCGGCAGCGGTCCGGCTCATTAAAACAACGCGCACATCTGGAGGAGCGGCCGTTCTGAACAGGGCTCACCGGTGAGCGGGGGGGTGGACAACGCCGTCTTCCGGGGCTTCTCTTCCAGCTGTTTACCCTGCGTCGTCCCCTGCTCCTCCTTGTTCTCCCGCTCCTTTTCCTTCTTTCTCTTCCTCTTGTCTTTGGCGTTTCTCTCCGGGGCCTCATCCGGGAGCTGAGAGGGGGGTTCCATCACTGGGGGCTCTGGAGGAAACAAGTACTGGTCAGTGAATGGCAAACTCGTCTCATTCCAGCTCTTCTTTTCCTCCACATATAAAGCTTAATAGTGCGGGTGCAGTTGTTCGACAGCTCGTGGCCCATTCAAAGGCACTGGTGCTGTGGGAACCGTGTGCATGTGTGTGCTTGCTCGCAGGGCTGCTCGCTGCATTTCTGTGCCATGTAATAATGTGTGTCATGTGACATGTGTGATAATGACAGAGGCCAATGGAAGATTAGAGCACACTGAGCAGCAGAGGTTCCTGGAAGACAGAATTGGTACTGACACTTGTTATTAGTGTCTGACTGACATTTAAAACGCTATGCTCTACACGGCTGCATTAGCGTCTATTAGTATTCAAAGTATTCAAATTTTGAATGTGATGTGTAATTACCAACCTACACTAGCTGCAGGGGACATCACCACATCTGCAGAGACGCCGGCCGACCATGATGCTCACGCCCAGTGCGACCGGGTATCATCCTACCTGTGGTGGGAGCTGTGGTGGGGTCCGGGTACAGAACAGTGGGCGATTCCAGCAGCGCCTCGGACGCGTCGTCCACGTCTCCCGACCCCGAACCGCCCGGCACCATCTTCTTCCTCTGCTCGCGGCTGCCGCTGCGGATCCTCTCTTCGTCTCGGAGGCCCTCCACTGAAAGATGAGTGCGGCTTGAATAGTTGGCTGTATGTTAACCGGCTGTCAGTGATTTACAGTAATAACAACGTCAGTGTACAAATGTCGGAGACCTTCAAGATTAAGGTGTCAAATAAGATGCAAGGAACATTTTCTACATATCTCTAGATTTAACCAATAAAAACACAATAGAAAATCTTTCTATAGAATAAATTCAAGAGTAAATCCAACACCTATTACCTAATAATAATAAATAAATATTAAATAAAATTATCATTAGAGAAAACTCTTGTCAGGTGGTGGTTCTATACAAGCAGTCGATCGCTGTTTAAAGTCCTTGAATGAGGTAAAATTAAACAGAAAAAAATAGAGGTTGCAGAATTTCCTTAACAAAGTACACCACAGTCCTGTCAGTCTATTCCCATTCTGAGCCCACAGGCGCTAAAACTAAAGGAAAAAAGCTGAAGACTGCGGAAGGAATTCCCAGACTGCCATCATTCCAACATGACAGCCGCTGTTAGTTTCCAAGTCAACATGTTCCTCCGTCCTGCCCGGACACGCTGGACTCGGCGGCCTAACAATGGCTGCAGAGGTTGACGAGCCCGACGGGCCCGGGTGAGCGTCAGACACCAGCAAAGTGAAAGGAGACAGACAGCTACGAGCAGAGAACAAGCCATTCGCCTCCGTCTGTGATCTGGTTTGATTATTAGCATCTAAAGGAGACTCTGTACCAGGTCTGTTTATCACTAGTATCTCAAATACCTTGTTCAGCCTTAAGAAACTGTTTAAACCTGTCTGAGAGTCAATTGTTCTGCTACACGTGATCTTAATAAGCTCTTGCTGGCCCCGCCTCCCTGCCTCCTCCCTGCTTCCTCCTTGCTTCCTACCTGCTTCCTACCTGCTTCCTACCTGCTTCCTACCTGCTTCCTCCCTGCTTCCTCCCTGCGTCCTCCCTGCTTCCTCCCTGCATCCTCCCTGCTTCCTCCCTGCTTCCTACCTGCTTCCTCCCTGCATCCTCCCTGCTTCCTCCCTGCTTCCTACCTGCCTCCTCCCTGCTTCCTCCCTGCTTCCTACCTGCTTCCTCCCTGCTTCCTCCCTGCTTCCTACCTGCCTCCTCCCTGCTTCCTCCCTGCTTCCTACCTGCTTCCTCCCTGTGTCCTCCCTGCTTCCTCCCTGCATCCTCCCTGCTTCCTCCCTGCTTCCTACCTGCTTCCTCCCTGCATCCTCCCTGCTTCCTCCCTGCTTCCTACCTGCCTCCTCCCTGCTTCCTCCCTGCTTCCTACCTGCCTCCTCCCTGCTTCCTCCCTGCTTCCTACCTGCTTCCTCCCTGTGTCCTCCCTGCTTCCTCCCTGCATCCTCCCTGCTTCCTCCCTGCTTCCTACCTGCTTCCTCCCTGCATCCTCCCTGCTTCCTCCCTGCTTCCTACCTGCCTCCTCCCTGCTTCCTCCCTGCTTCCTACCTGCTTCCTCCCTGCTTCCTCCCTGCTTCCTACCTGCCTCCTCCCTGCTTCCTACCTGCCTCCTCCCTGCTTCCTCCCTGCTTCCTACCTGCTTCCTCCCTGCTTCCTCCCTGCGTCCTCCCTGCGTTCTCCCTGTTTCCTCCCTGCTTCCTCCCTGCGTCCTCCCTGCACTCGTTTCTATCAAACCTGCGTTTCTTACTGGTGAATCGTCTCTTTGCGAGGAGCTTCTCCATGGTTCCGTTGAGCACGAGGACCTGAAGGGCATATTCCTGGGTGGAGTCCAGTCCTGCCACGGTCGCCCGGCCCCGTGTGGTCGTTAGCATCAGCTCCGGCTGTGGCACCTCTGGAAAGGAGGACACACTCTGATCAGGTCTACAAAGACAAGCAGGGGTCCTGGCAGGAGAGAGCCTTCAGGTCTTCATAATAAACCCCAGGAACTCAAGGGTCCAGTCAGTTTGTTTATCTGAAAGCACCTAAAGACAGACAGGAAAGCCTCACCTGAGATGGGCCTCACTCTGACCTTGTAGCCCTGAACGGGTCCCTCCGCCTCCTTCCATTTCATCTGCAGTCTGTCCTCAGACAAGACCGTCAGCTTAAGACGACCTTAACAGACAAGAGTAGAAAACAGAACTTTTTTGATTCTCAAATCAAAAAAGGAACATGGAGACCACTTTTACCCCCAACTTAACCTCTCACTTCCTTCACCCAAAGTCAAATCCCGCTCTTGTTTTGACCTCATCTACATAATTTCCAAGCATGGTTCTCTAACAAGCAGAGTCTTTCATGTTTCCATCCTCCCACCCTCCATCCACCCGACTCTCCAGCTGCCTCTCAATCCATCAAAGCATGCCCTGTCCTCCCGTCGCTATAGGGAAACAGGAAGACGATGCTATTGGGCACTGGAGGGTCAAAGGTCATGTCAGTGGAACGTCACAGAGTTACAGTCTGTCAAAGTGTTGTATGTAGTATGTGACGGGGTGATAGATGGAGAGGGAGATGAGGGAGGAAGGGGACGACGGAAGCAAAGAAGACAGAAGGGTGCAGACAAGAGCGGCATGAATCACACAACTTTGTCTTCACTGGTGGATGTGTGACCTCAAGCACTGAGTAGCATGTGCTCCTTGTCCACTGGGTGTGAGTATGCATGCGTGTGTGCACGTGCAGGCCCGGGTCTGCGGGTCTGCATTCGGACCAGGGGCCTCTGGAGGGGCTTCGGTTTCTTGGGGGTCTCGCTATTGTCTGATGGTAATTTAGAGCGAATGGGGTCAAGGTTTAACGGACCCACTAACAAAAACAAGTTTTCCAGGCACAGATGTGCATGTGGTCGAGCACAGTAGCTGCGTTGTGATCTCGTCTGTGGGGTGAGACAGCAGCTGGTTGTAGCGGCCGTGCTTCAGATCAGAACTGACCTCTGTTATTCAGTATAAGACCATAGTGATCATTAAAGCCACTGTACCTTGGCCATGGACTCCTGAGCACAGCAGGAGGACGACACTGAGCAGGAAACACAGCATTAGCCAGGACGACGACAACGAGGATGATGAGGATGATGATGATGATGAAGGTAACGATGGCATGAGACTGGCTAAGCCTGGAAGGATCAGAAAGAGAAAGGAAAAGGAGAGATTATCTGACTTCTAGCCAGACTTGGTGCCACTGTGAAACGTCAAAGTTAAAGGGTTCATGTTGAAGACGTGTCTGTTTCCATTAGGGACGGTTTATGGCTCAGACTGCAGGTGTTTCAGCGTCCGGCCCACGAACACAGCTACAAGCTTCAAACAGGTAATGACACACAAAAGGGCCGCAACACTAACACGACCGTGTGATTTAAGCGGCCATAAAAGCTGCACGTCTCTGTCTGAGGCTCCACGTTTAACCCAACATGCATCGTTATTTCAAAGCCACCAAAAGCCTGATATTATATTTTGATATTTTTTGCATAGGTAATAAAATTGTTTGTTCCTTGAATTCACTAAACGCAGCTAAAAAACCTTTAGTGCTGAGTAGGAAGTTGTCTTTTGGAAAGTTAGCGCATGAAGGCCAATGTTGTTCTTGATGAATTCGGGCATTGTTCAGCAAATGAAGGCTGAACAAAGCTATAACTAACTGCTGGGGCAGACATGAGCCTGTGGGTGTTTACGACGTGCAGCTCCGTCCGCTGGAGCGCAGACAGAGCGGCTTCAGACGCCACGTTGGACAAATCAAGGGCAGACGTGACAGGTGTGACAGAACCAAACGCGAAATGAAGGGGAAAACGAACCGGTCTGCACAATAACCAGCGCTCAAAAACAATCTGACGTATTCCTCCTGTCTGTCATTATTTTAATCACGTTTGGCTGTCGGAGCTTTGCCTTGTATTTATGCAACAGCATGAGGCAGGCCACCGTGAAGCGAGATCAAGAGGATCCTCCGCTCCGTTCTCCCTAAAGGCTTTTGTGTCACTATGTTACACACTTTTGCGCTTCCTGTGAGTTTTCCCAGCTTTCACATGTACTCGCCTGCCTGAATGGAGCCAAGTCTGACTTTACACATAACTCCTGCTGGGACGACTGCGACCATTCTACCTGCGCGCTGTCCGTAATACGTGATATAAACACAATGATAACCTGCTCAGCTGCTGTGAAAATTGAGTTTGGGGTCATCTGGCTTTTTTCAATGAACCATGCAGCAAAGTGTTTGCAACAAATATGTAATAAACTCGTAATTAAGCTGCTCCACTCATATTTAGTTTGCCCGGTTTTGCATCTCTGTGCATCACTGCCCTGTGATTTCGTGTCATGATTTATTGCTTTATTGCCTTTAAAGCTCTGTGACCTCATCGGGAAAAAATGGAACCACCAGTCTGAACTCCTGTTAACCTAGAAACTATCCAGGCGCACGATGGGAATAGAGACCGAGGTTCAGTCACATGGTGGATCTGCGGGTGTGAGACCGCTGACGAGCAGACGGACAATACTGCTCATCCGACTCAAACCTCATTTCATCATGTTTATGAGTTATCTGGAGCTTTTGAAAAACAACGATAAAGGATCGTAGTATCAATTGTTTTGCCTTTGTTGGAAAAGAGCTGAAGTTTTTTTGTTGCGCCTACTGAAACAGCATGTAATAATATTAAGGCGCATCACAGCCCGTTCTCATTTCTTTCTATAAATGCAAAGAAGTGAGCTTGAGGTAAAGTCTGTCTCCGTTGAGCCCCTCCGGCGCTTTTAAGCACAAATCGAGCCTTTTGTGTGTTTGCGCACAACATTAGCCTTAAACGGCGTCCAACGCAGCAAAAAGATAATCACGAATCAACAAACTAGACAATGACGTCATCTGCGCGTGTTACCGTAACGCTCAGGTCCCATGTGGTCACTCACAGGTGTCGCTTCTTCAAGTTTGAGACAATGGACGGAAACAATCACTTGTCCGTTATAGTGAACGTCGGGCGCGTTGCTGAGACCGGAGACCGAACCCCCGTCGGCTCCGCTGCGCGGCGCGGCGGGGTCGAGCCTTACCTGGCGGCGCGGTGCGTCCAGGTGGTTCCTGCGCACGGACGGACGGACGGACGGACGGACTCCTCACTGCATTCCACGGCTGGAATGTCAACACTCGCGAGTTCCTGTACAGTGTGGAGGCAGCTCGTCACATCAGGTCGATCTGAAGCCGTCGGGGTGAAACCCGAGAAGCCAGGCCCTCCCGCCGCCCCGACCTGGGCGTGGAGCCGCTGCAGGAGCGAACACAGCGCCGACAAGCCCGGTGCGGGGCGACCCCCCCCCCCCCCTTCACTGGGATCAGGACTCCATTCCATCGTCTATATACAGTAGCAGTTCAGCTGTTTTATTATAGTGGTCATTATTGTGATCAGAATAATGACTGAGCAAGGTATCTACAGGCGTCAATAACAAATGCAGCATCACAAACTTATAAACATTTATTTGATTCATTTTCACTTTATTTCTCAATTTAACGTAACTTTTGCTGCATTTTAGACAAAGAAATAAAAAGGGACATTCACCAAGTTTTTCAGCTCCAAGCGACAGATAAAATGACTTTTTAAAACAGTCTTCTTTAGCCTTGTAACATTAACAAGGCACATTAAGGTAAGATAATTACTTTTAGATGCAATTGTGTCCTTGAGAGCTTAGGTTGACTTTGAACCAGATGTTGTGGAAAGTTCTTTATTTTAAATGACTACACTCAGTTTAAGGACAATTATTTCCTCTTAGTTAAAACCAATTTGATGTAAAATAAGCCAAAATCTGATTTATTATATTTCATGGTATGTTAGCATTAATAAATTAGCCCACAAACAAAACAAGCAAAAAAAATCAAAACTGTGAATCTGACAAACCAATATCGGTGTCATATTCACCTGTTTTAGCAGAAGTTAAACTTCATGAAATCATCTTCCTGGACATCAGGCAAAAATCTCTTTAAATCTCTTTAAAAACCGCTAACCGCTCTTCCTCTTTAAATCAAACTCTGTTGACACTTGTACGTAGAGGCTACATTTTTGGAAGCTCCCTGAAGGTAAAACATCACAACTTGTACAGCTGATACAGAGGCACTGATCTGTCCTGATGACATAATGACAAGAAATAAAATAAAGGAGAAGCTGCTCCATCTTGTTGCGCTAGTTCAAACCATCCGATAGAGGAGGTAAGGTATCAAGGAATGAATAGTGTAGACATTGACCTAGAACCTGTAATGTCAGTGTAGGAAGATTTCTTGTTCCTCGTCTTCATCAGCAGCTGAGTTCTCTCCTTCGTCTTCATTTAGATGCAGTAAAGGCTTTTCTAGCTCAGGGCCTTTACGGCTGAGCTGCCTTAACGATGGTCCCTTATCTGATAGAAAACAGATCAACACTATCAGCACTATTGAAATACTTCAAAAACAAAACATGTGCATTTTGCACATTATTAGATCGAGGTTTCTCAGAAGCACTGGGTGCGAAAATATACATATGTTGTTTTTCACTGCTATTTCCGATACATATCCATCAAAACAAACGACCACTTACTTCTGGAATAATATGTCTTTAGTCCCACGTGTAACGAAATGCCACACAGACACACAGCGAACCCCAGCCAGTTAAGCAAACTCATTCTGTCCTCCATTACATATGCTGCCAACAGCAGAATACACACCTCCTACAAGGTAAAAAAGGAGAGTTAAAGGAGCAAAAGAAAAGCGTTTCAAACAATGATATAACAGTAATGCTAATATCAGAGATGACTACAGTTCTCTGATTCTCCTGCTCTTAGTTTTAAGCTTATTCAAACACCAACTTTGAATAGTACCTTAAATATCCCTGATATGGATAAAGTCAGGCTAGAAGTTCTGGAAACCAGCAGAAACTCTGAGAATCCCAAACTAAATGCCAGTAAGCCCCCGATGCTCAGCGTGAGTAGTGTGTAGAGGGAAGTCGAAAGCTCTGTCGCTCTAAATAGCTTCTCTGACATACTGAGGCTCAGCCCTGAAGAGAGAGAGAGGAAGGAAGTCAGAGATTGGGCAGCACAGGACACATGAAACAAGATCAATAAAATGAAAGAGAGTGATTAGGCAGTAAGAATGTAGATTTAATTAAATTATTTTATTCAATTCAACTCTCTTCAGATCTCTTAAACCTTGCGACATAAAACATAGGGTATTTTTGTTGTCTTCATAAAAGACTTGATTAAATCAAGATTCATATCAAGTCATCAGAATAATTTTTCTCATACACCCAAAGCAAAAAAAAAAGAAAAGAACAGCAGAAGGTGGTGTATTCTTTAATTCTGCGCTCTACTAAATTCCCACTCTCAAATAATGAGTGTAGACATCAGTGAGGTGTAAAGGATAAAAGGCAGAGTATTACAAACACACATTAAGTCTAGATCTCACCTTCATTATACAGGAAGAGTGGAAAGAGCCCAAGGAACATCAGAGGCTGGAGGTGGTACATGGTGTCTATTGGGTTCTGAAGGCCTGCAGGAAAATAGAACAGGAAAAAAATATATATAAACATGGGGCCATAATCATCCCTGGGCATGTTAAACACTTTGCCTCAACTGGGAATTAAAGCATGTATTTTTCAGGCGTTTTGCATTTTTAAAAGTCTAAAATGTCACAAACCCAGCTCTGCTTTCTGCATGAGCACTTGAGTGAGAGTCCAGCGGATCCCCCCTAAGAAGGACGCCAGCAACACCATGATGAAGCCCTCTAAGTTGAACTGGGTAGACTCGAATGTAAACATGAACAGACCACTTGAGATGAGCAGGACCACCAGGATCAGGAATGGGTTCTAAAACAAAGAAACAGAAGATAGATCCTACACCCTTAGATGAATGAATACTTAACTAAAGCCTTCTTTTTGTCATTAGTGTATTATAAAAAAGGAGGATCATAAGTAAGCAGTAGTAAAATACCAACACAACACTGTGACGTCATAGCTACAGCGCTATCTATGGCTGACACAATAAATAATGAAAGAGAGACTCACTGGCTCTTCTAGTTTGAAAACCAGGGAGAAAAAGAGGATAAAGAGCACCGCTGAGGACTTGGTCATGGTGTACCTGTAACATCACAAAAAACATCCTGCTAATTAGACAGAACAACACTGGGCACATGCGATTTAAGAAGATGAGGTTCACACTTACAGGCTAATGGTGATGAAGAGAAAGCTCCAGTTGGAAAGTCCAATATCCAGAGCTGTTGCAAAGGCTGCGTACGACAAACAGAATACATGTGAGCACTACTGTTAATTGTGAATTACAGTATTAGTTGACCTAAGAATGTAATTGTTTCAGTGCTTTAAGCTGAGGAGCTAAACAAAATGAATAATTTACTGTGTGGATAATCATCCAAAGTCAAAGAAAGCAGAAAACAGGTTTTAAATATAATCAGCTGTAAGATATAATGCTAATCTATTCAATTAAAATGGTTAACATCTTTATTGGCTGCAAGCTACAATTATCAGCTGTGAGGTAATATAAATGTGGACATAGGTCAAAGTATGCTTCGCTGAAACTCCAGTCAGCCAGTGATGATAAGAGGTCACTGCCTTTTCTTCTGTGCAGTCTTACCTGTGGGAGCCACTTTACGGAGGTAATCTCTCCAACTCAAAATGACTCTGGGTTTCCCTGTCCAGCGCTGCAAGGCCCGTCGGGTCAGGGCCGACAGGCAAAAGTTGATGGCCAGATGAACTAATGTCATGAAGAGGGGATAGTGGAAATCCTGAGACAAACAGACAGGATAGTTAGGACGCTCAAAGTGTAAATTACCACATATTTAAGGGTAACCGGCAGCATAATGTCCGCAACTCAGTAGGAGAGAAATCTGAAAAAGAGTATTAAAGCTACGGGAACGAGGTCCAAGAAGTAAATAAAATCATGTTTAATTTTCCACCATGGCTCCGTATATTTAACGGGTGTGTTCATATTTATATAGGTTAATGCACATGCAGATTTGAGAAAACAGGTTGCATCTGGTCTAAGTGAGCGTCTGATGACACAGGATGTCTCAAAAGATATTGATTTGAGATTTGACACTAGAGATTTGGCATGAAGAAAGAAAGCAGCTGGTAAATGTGGGTTAATAACACGGCAATGAAACAGTGTACGAGTATATTACAGTATATTAAGAATCATTGTCTGGTGTAAAAAATGTAACACTTTAATGAAAATTTTATTGGAGTAGAAGTAATAAATACCTCACTTACTCTGGTACCTCAATCTGTTTAGTGCTTAAAGCAGTCGTGTTGACTAGAGGAACCGTTGAACGGACTTACCTTCATGAGCCATTTGTTGTAGAAGGTGATGCCTATGGAGAAGACATAGTAGAAGAGAACTAATCCAACGGTGCGAAGCGCCCGGCACATGAACTGGACCGGCCACGCCATGGAGAGATGCCCGGACCCGAAGCTACTGCAGAGAGAAGGTCATCTCCACACTCAGCCTGCCCCTCGTCCTCTCACCCATAGCGGACTGTTACACGAGGACACACCGTGGAGCTGGGGAGACACCGGACCGGGTGAGTCGCTGTTAGAATAGCTAAATAAGTTTGACCGTCACCGTGAGCTAGCGGTTGAACACGTCAGCTGTCAGGTTAGCCGCTAATCCACTGCTAACCTAGCTATCGTCACGCACAGTCAACTAGATAACTAGTTTCTACATAGGAGCTGAGCTTATTTGCCAACACCAGCTGTTTGCTAACACACTCACCGGGTAGTTTGTGCTAACATCAGCTCCGTACTCACCACGGGCTTGTCTGGCTAAGTTTGACAGATCCGTTGGGTGAACTAGCGCATTAGCTGCCATTAGCCGGCTACATGTACGTAAACTGTTGATATCGGTTAATTGGCGAAGTGTATGCAAATAGTGAGGTTTTCTTAGAGAGCAGAGTGGAGACCGTTGACTTTCAACATCATCGCTCTACTTCTGCAACTGGTGCCCGCCTGTTACGTGTGCCTTTCCTGTGACGATACGCACATATCGAATTACGTCGAGTCGATTACTCAGTATTAGCTTAGTTGATGATCAGTCACGTGCAAGTCACGCGCACGAAGATGCAATGAGTTCCTATAACTTCCACGATCTATTCAGCGATTCTGGATCCACAAAAGCCACAATGACTGAGTGTGATTTGATAAACGTCTGACTTTTCTGACTCGTTGCACTTTATTGGACAAAATCTACCGAAAATGTAATGTAAAATTTATGTAAAATGCGATGCAAAATTGTAAATTTAAATTTAAATGAATACAATTGAATTCAAATTAAATTTGATTTACCTCGTCTCCAAACAGCACAGCACTTGTCAAGAGTAAGTTCAACATCAGGCGCAATATGATATGTAGAATAACCGAGGGAAATTGATTACCTTACACGGATGAGAAGAAAATGCAAACTTTGCGGTGTTGGTAGTAATAACAACGCTCTCCTTTGTTGGGATAAACACTGCAGTACTAGAAGCGACCACCAGGGGCAGTGTTTCCTGTAGAGAGGACTTTATTCTGCCCACCGATCTCTTCCTCAGTCAACGAAGCCAGAGCGGATGTCAACATAAACGACAGATCGCGGCATTGTAACTTCACGCTAACCTGCGAGGTGAGGCTTATTTGTCGTTAAATACATTGACTATTTTGCTCCGGCTTGTTGCATTTTGTGACCTACGCCATTTTTGCAGAATGGCGGACGAGGAGGACGAAACTGGCTTCGACGACGAGCTGGAGGACGCCTCCAGCGGAGTGGACGTCGGCCACGGCAAGCGGAAGAGGCTCTTCTCCAAGGAGCTCCGCTGCATGATGTATGGGTTTGGAGACGACCAGAATCCGTACACCGAGTCCGTGGATATCCTGGAGGATCTGGTGATCGAGTTTATTACCGAAATGACCCACAAAGCCATGTCTATCGGACGCCAAGGCCGCGTCCAGGTGGAGGACATCGTTTTCCTTATACGCAAGGACCCCAGGAAGTTTGCCAGAGTCAAAGACCTACTGACCATGAACGAGGAGCTGAAGAGAGCCCGAAAAGCCTTCGACGAAGCCAATTATGGGTCCTAATGTCTTATTGGGGCGCTTTTTATTTGTAATACTTTAGATTTTTATCTCACTTGTCGTTATTAGTGGAGCGGGTATCGTGCTATTTGGCACTGTATAAATAAAGTAACTAGTACAAGACACGGAGGTCTCTTTCAACAATGAATGAAGAAAACTGCTACCCATGTTTAATAGTCGTTAATTGACGTGTGCATGAGGAATGGAATTTTACCTTTCTACTTTTTGTGCAGCGTCTGAATTTGATACCTTTTTAGATGTTGCTTTTTATATAGTCAGTGATGGTTTTTCATAGCATGCACAAATAACAGTTCTCAAAAACACAGCAACACAATTTTTTTTAATCCACGTCTTCACATTAGACGTGGATCTGGACAACTGACACTTTTTGTGTCTAAATAATGTAATTAAATTTTTAGGTTTAAGCAGCACGTAACCAGATCGCATAGCCTCAAAATGACCATTGTGACATTTGCAGACTTTGAGTGTCTTTTCTCACATTTAGTAAATTTGATTTTAAATTTGAAACCTAGAGTTACTTTTAACTTCAGGTTTAAAAAAGTTATGTTTAAATTTGAGTCTGAATGTTCTGCACAAATTCAGGCCATAACGACAACACTAGCTGTTGTTTAAACAAAATGGACAAAAAAAAGAAACAAACATTTTATTAATATTCCTCAAAACAAAATTTTTACACAGACCTTAAATATGACAGACCAACTACAAGTGAGTAAGTTAGTTCATTTATTCTTCCCAAGCAAATAACTTCTTTGTACAGTGAAGTAGTTGAATTGGTCTAAGCAGCAGGTAACAGGCTGCCAATCTATCTAGACTATATCTAGATTAGAGCTTTACCAGCATAGGGGGGGTCACTGATGACATGTCACGCCATGCATACTGCAAAAGCTGTGTGCAGTGGAACTCCACGTTGCACCCGTGCCATCCTGCCACCTGTTACAGTGTCAGCGCAGCATCGACTGGCTGTCTGAATACAAATCCCAGCCAGCGACCCCCACCGGGTGCTCTAGCTGTCTGTTGAGGATGACTATAAGGATGGAGAAGAAGAGAGGCAGCGAACCAGGTGGACAGGGGAGGGGAGGAGGTGCAGGTGGAGGAGTGAGGAGTAGTTTGAGTGGGGGATTCATGTGTGTTCATGGGAGTTCACAGGGGGGAGGAGGAATGTCCATGAGTCTTTCCGGTTTTACTGCACATTCTCCATCATCTTGAGGAATTCTGGAAAATAAAGATAGGTTATGTCATTATTGGCCTAATAGCGACGCCCTAAGATTTTAATTATAACACTAAACCAAGTGAAAATGTCAGTCATCGTCATCAAGAATGTACCGTCAAAGTCCAGCATGCCGTCGTTGTTTTTGTCTCCATCCTTCATCAGCTCATCGATCTCATCCTCTGAGATGGACTCGCCGGTGCTGCGGATGATGAGGGCGAACTCCTCTCTGTCGATGTAGCCGTCACCATTCCTGCGCAAAGGACAGCAGTGTGTGGGACTCACGAGAACCCGAGAACAAATAAACCAAGTCTTCAAATCGTAAACAGATTGTGTTTGCTGTCAACAACAGCGTGTGCGTACTTGTCGAACACACGGAAGCATTCTGCCAGCTCCTCCTCGCTCTTGCCGGCCTCGTCCTCCTTTAGCAGCCTCACCATCATGACCAAGAACTCCTCGAAGTCGATGCTACCGCTACCTGAGAAGTACACGCCACTTAAGTGATTCATAATTGTCGCGCAGAGCGGCTGGTTCGTCTTTGCGCACAACTGTAATTCTTTATTCGCTGTGCGTAAAGCTTAATTTGCGCGCAGGGGTTCTGGTCGACTGTGTGTCGGATTCGGACAGAATCACGGGTGCTCACCGTCCTCGTCGACTTCCTCGATGATCTCAGCCAACTCCTCTCTTGTCGGGTTCTGGCCCAGCATCCTCATCACGGTACCCAACTCCTTGGTGCTGATATCACCGCCACCGTCGGTGTCGAACATGTCAAAGGCGGCCTTGAACTCTGGAGAAATAACAGGTAAACAGCGTTTTTAACACATTTTTTCGCTATAGTCCATTCTGCATTAAAATGTTTATTCTGAAAATGGCAAAAAGTAATATGTTGGAACGTCTGATTCAACGTTCTATTTCGAGGGCGTGATAGCTGGAAGCAACCATCGCCCGTGGTTACAAAAGTAATCTATTACATTACCAGCATTACATTACTAAGACTCACCAGCCAACATCTCCTCGCTCAGGTAGGAGCGGGCCTCTTGTTGCGCGTCAGTCTGGAAGAAAACGAAGGCCACGCTGTGACTTCATCTTTCATTTACATCCGTTATTCCATTTCTCATATTTCATATTCATATTTCATTTTTTATTTTTCCATTTTTCTTTCCATTCCATAATTCACTAAATCTTCCCATTATGGCTACAGTAGCACTTTTCAAGACCTCCAATAATTCATTAAAAAAAGCATTTAAAAACTGCTGTCGACACAAATTTAAAATCTTACCATGGGAGGATAAAAGTGCCATTACGCACAGCAGATATTTTGTCTAGTTTTTGTTGAAACATGTTTTCATGCGTCATGTGAGATCTGGGTCTGGTGGCTGCGTGCCAAGAGCATTCTTGAGCTTGCTGAAAATTAGCCCGGCTATTTCAGGATCAACACATTAGACTGTCTGTATATGGCCTGAGGACATCCAATGCCGGGGAATGTGTCGCCTAAGCAGCATTCGCACTTTAACATCTGACACCTATTCCGTTACCCAAGTTTAATTTTGTGCAAACATGCGAGGGTCAAAATAACTGAATGAAATAATTACAATTGCCCCATATGTATGTGTAATCATAAGTTTATTTAATGCAATAAAAGATGCTTAAATGTGTGATCTGTAAAGTAGGTAAGTAGAATAGCATCTAAGCGTAAACGGAAGGAAACATGCAGTTTTATGCATTTACTGCTATATTATTCTGTCTCTAAAAAAACAATTTTCAAATTGTTGATTGACTAACCAAGTTGTCATACTCCAACAGCTCATTTGCACTAATTGGTCTTACCATGTTTGCGGATTAGCTTTTCCCCCCCAAATATCCAAGGATAAAAGAAAAGCCCAAAGGAGTGGTCAATCCGTGTGCACCCCAACAGAGAGACTAGACGTCAAGTCAAGGTTCAGACACACTTTAAACGGGGCAGCCAGGTCCCGCCCCCTGCTTCTCACAGGCCTCCAGATTTAGTATCCTGAACTTTTAGGGTTCTGGGGCCACGGCAAGCCAATCACACTTTGGGAAGGAACGCTCCTGTTTCTTGTTTTCAAGTTGCAAGTTTAACAGTGTAAATGAGTTAAAGGGGGAGTTTTTAGCAATTCTGGAGTCCAGGGAGGTTTATGGGAAAGAGTGGAGATGAAGAATGAAAGTCAAAAGGTTCGGAGAGAATGCAAACATGCACAGAAGAAGTAGTTAAAGTAGTCAGTAGAAGTGAGTTAGAAGGAGCAGTAGATGTTATCAGAGGTGTGCTCTCAAAAAAGAATTAATGTAATTGTTGTTATAAACAATTTCATACTGCATCAGCTTTGATCAGTAGCCTCTTAAAATAATTCAACTGAAGCATGACTAAAATGTAAGAAATGATATGATTGATAAGGAACGATAAACTACAGATGGTGCAGTTTGCTGGGCTTTGTAAAGGGAACAAGCAGCCGGTGATTTTGGAGGTTTGGGGTTTTGCGATGATGGTGCTGCAATCTGGGTGTGCAACCCAAAACCAGCACAGAAATGTTGCGGGGATGGAGTCCAATCGCAGCCACCTCTCCACCCTCCAGTCCCTCCACCCCTGTAGCTGTGCCTTAAATAGCAGCAGATTTAAGGGGATGTGAGGCCGGCGGCCATACGTCTCGGGCTCACGTCGCCTGATCAACGCAACCCGCTGCTCCTTAAATGGAGGCCGGATCCTGGAGGGAGGGTCCAGGGTGAGAGGCAGGAGAGGTGGACAGGGTGCGGAGAAGCAGAGAAGCCACCAGCACAGGGGGAGGGATGTTGCTCTTGAGAAGGGTATATACACAGACAGAGACCTGCATTTTCCAGAGGGAGAATCTGGGCCTGCGATCATCTGACTGAGTTCTGTCTGGAGACGGCTGCATGAGGACGCCTGAGCCTTCTAACAGATCCATTAGAAGAACAAATGAGTGGAGATCAGTTTGAAATCTAGAATTTATAGGTTCCTAAGATAAAGTTTGCTCGCTTTAAAGAAGAAGGGAGGTTGTAAAGTGCAGAATGGCAACTCTTTTCAAACAGGAAGACGAGACCAGTTAATGCGCGTAAAGGGAGGATGTATGTGTGTGTGCGTGGGTGTGTGAGGGCGTGCGCGGCCTCACCTGTGATCGTAACACACGTTAGACAGGTCAGGCATGCGTGGCACAAGAATCAGCGGAGATTAACAGCGAGTGGAAGGAGAAAGTCGATTTATTCAGAAACCACAGAACAGGGCGGAGGAGAGATTGGAAGGGGGGGGGGGGGCATAGTTAGCTGGTGTAGCATTTCTGAAGAAACAGCAGGTGCCAAGGGGACAGCTGGGGGGCCAGGTCGCGAGTGGCAGGGGGAATGCTCCTTCGTCTTAAAAGGTTTGAACGGATATTTATAGATATCCTCAAAAAGCTGCATGCGAGACCATGACAGAGAGTGGAGGGGGGGGCGAGGTGTCCATTTTAAGGTCTCGGAAGCGACATCATAACCATAGTTGTGGGGGAGGTGTAGACGTTAGTGTTTGCTCTTTGCAGATCTCCCGCGGCTTTGTTTTCTCTCTGAGGAAGGGTCACCAAGGAATGTCGTGCTGGCGTCGTTACTGGACGTTCTCCATCATCTTCAGGAACTCTGGACAGATAAATGATGTCAGTCATTACCCGGCCCTTAACTCATCCATCAGACTAACAATAGACTAGAATCATATCCTTGGAGGCTCCAAAGTCACTTATTTTCATTAACACACATTTCTTTTAACTGTGACCTGCTTCTCATGTTCTTTCACTGGAGGCTGGGATCACATTGACTGAACAGTTGCTGGTTCAGCTCCCTGGATTTGCAGGGTTACAACCAGCCTGAGCGGTTTGACTCTCATAAGAACTATAGTACAGTACTCTGGTGTCCTTGAGCAAGGCTCATTTAACACTACAAGTAATGTGACAATGGAGCTGATTTCATAATTTTACCTTTGCACACCACCACCTAAAATTTGAATAATAAAGTATTCAAGGTATTTGGACAAAGTGACATAATTGTAGAAATAAGCTGATTAGTATTATACTATTATAAACTATTCACTCTCATTGCCATCAAAGGTTCTACATTTGCTTTTACAGTGGGGTTAAGGTCGTTCATGTACAATAAAGCGGCGTCGCCCTGTACACCCACAAATCACTACTACTTCTACAATTAACACCAATGTCTCCTACAAATATCATGTCGAGACCTTTGATCTGCTTTGTCCCAACACCTCTGATCCCCTGAAAGGGAAGGTTCTCTGCTCAAATTGCCTGCAATTATTCCTGAACATGAAATGCCCTTTGTGAATATCTTTGTGAATCCTCTTGAAAGGTCTCTTTAATTCAACCACTACTTGCTAATCTGAACTTAAAGTAGATCGCTGATGAATAACAGTAGGTCACTTCAGTTTATACATAACTTCATATAACAGGCTGCTGATTCTACAGTAGTTTCACACTGAATGAAAGATTTGATAATTTATTTTTACCTCATGTCGAAAAGAGAACTTCTGATAAATATTCAGGTATTTTTACAGCTGTTTTCGCCATTAAAAATGAAAGTTCCAGATTAAAGATGCAGTCACCTCAATCCATTAGCTCAGTCCCATAACAAACTACATCCAAGGCTACGTGCTACATGCTACATGTTTAATCTTACCATCAAAATCAACCTTTCCGTCTTTGTTTAAGTCCGACTCAACAAACATCTCATCAATATCCTCCTCTGTGACCGGTTCTCCTGTCAGGTGGAGGATTTCCCCAAACTCCTCTCGGTCGATGAAACCATCTCCGTTCCTGTGAATAAAAGGGTTATTACTTTTATTAACTAACCTTTTCGCGCTAACAATCAATCAGCTTTTTAATTTCCTTTCAAATTTGGGACAATTCCACTACATCTTGATCTTGGGCCTTAAATTCTCTTGAGATCTCAAATCTAATGGTTTATAAATCACAACTACAGGAAATGATATTTTAACCATCAGCACTGTTCTGTTATAAGCTTTTCACTTCAGCCTCATCACACACTAACGTGTTGGTGGGAGCAGTGAAGGTCATACTTGTCGAATATACGGAAGCATTCTGAGAGCTCTTCTTCACTCTTTCCAGCCTGGTCCTCCTTTAGCTGCTTCACCATCATGACAAGGAACTCCTCGAAGTCAATGGTGCCGCTGCCTGAGGGCAGAGTCAACAGGTGCATTAAACAGTAATCTGATTGTGTGTGAGGCGTGAAAGTGGAAATGGAGCCACGGATCTCAGCACAATAAACGTGTCTGGATTCCACCTTGCTCTCACCATCCTCATCCACCTCCTCAATAATGGCATCCAACTCCTCCCTCGACGGGTTCTGGCCCAGCATCCTCATCACGGTACCCAGCTCCTTGGTGCTGATGTCACCGCCACCGTCGGTGTCGAACATGTCAAAGGCGGCCTTGAATTCTGCACAGGAGCAGTTTCTGGATCTTAGGGTCAAACTTTTTTTTTTACATTACATTATAAGCTGCAAACGGAACAAAAATCCATTTGCTAGAGGAATGTTAAAAACATGTCATTTCCCATTTTTCTCTTCCCCGTTTGTTCCCATTTTAGCACCAGATGCAATTGGTCGTTGCAGCCTGAAAAGGTTAGTAGAAAAATCAGTGGCAGACCTTACTAAGTGCAATCCACTTTACATGTGCAGTATAAAAGCATATTGATAGAAGAAAGGAACAATTTAATGGTGTCAGCGAGTTTGATAATCACAGCGGAGGCATTTTTAAAGGTACTTATCGGATTTCGAACATTATAAAGCACCTGTAGCAAAGCGCTATTAGCTAGAGAGGTGCAATAATCACACTAATTGAAAGAGCAATGGGTTTTGTAACGAAGGAGGAGGTCTGACCTGCAATCATCTCCTCTGTCAGGAAGGAGCGGGCATCGCTTTGGGCGTCAGTGGGCTTAAGAGCAGAGGATGAATCAAGGTGGGAAAGGGGAACGATGCAGGTGAAAGGACAGAGAGAGAGAGAAAGGTTTTGTTACTGGTCTGAAAGCGTCTCTAAACCTTCATTAGCTCCAGAACACTCACACCCTCACACAGTGACCCGTTTCCTGAGCATCCCAGCATCTACAGGCCTCTGTGCCAGCGAGAGAACTAAAAGAGGAGTGTAAAGCCAAAGGCCCAACATCACCGATGAGGTGACAGCCAACGACTGGAAATAGCCTGATGTCAGGTAAGAAGTCATGTTTAATCCCCCACCAGCTGTCTGCACTGGTTCTGGATGCTTCTTAAAGGGGAAGGCCTCTCGAAGCCAAGCGTTTCTCACCGTATAGTGAATATTTAGTGAGCGTTTTATATAGAATCACCACCAACACCAGTTCATGAGACAAGAGCAAGGCATTGGCCTCTAATGCTTTCACAGGACGCGGTTCCTCTGTAGTTCAGGAGGTTCGTAAAACAGTAGTCCTTGTTCTGCTCTGACATTAATGCCGTGAGATATGGGAGGCCACACAAACCCCGTCAACGCTTCGCTCTAGAGCTATTTAAGTTGAGGTGACCCAGGGAGAGGATTTGGGAGGGATTTTCTCAAGGTGAACGCCCCGATTTAGGACAGTCGGGCGGCGCGTCTTCTCACTTTACTCTACTATGTGCTGTCTATCTTTAGTATCGCGCCCTCCAATCGGAACAACAGCCCAGTCACAGAGTGATAGAAACAAAAGCAGTTGAACTGTACAGACGCGGGAGGTTCCCAACAGCAGAGAAACTCACTGCCTGTTTGCGTGATGAACAACACAAGCAGCCAAACGACAAACTCAATCCATTAAAACCAGAAGGAGACTCCATCGGCCCATCCAGATGTGCTGCAGATGAGGCGACGTCGCGACATAAACTCCATCTTGGCCTCATCCCTTACCAGTGTCCAAACAGAAGCAGATCCACACCACGGTCGGTTTGTGGGCTCTTACCATGTTGGCGGGTCGAGCCGGACAGACACCAGTAAGAACCCCAGGCGCTGGCGAACGAAGGGCCTCCTCCTACACACAGATCGGCGCTGCTCCTTCATAAGTACCCTCTGGTCCCGGGAGACTTTTCCTCAAATTCACCAGGATTGGGCCATGCGCCTTCTCCTCAGACGCCAGCCAGCCAATCAGAAGCAGCCTCAGCTCCAGCTCCGTTTGAAGGCGCCGATGGACGTCCCCTTGTGCGCCGCGGGCCGATCCCCCATATTTAGAGAACAGACAAGCGCAGAGGCGTTTATTGAAAAAAAAGGAAGCACGGGGCAGCTGGGGGTTATTTCGGCGGGGGATCAGTGGGACATCTCAGTGGAGATGGATGCTTGATTTGACGTACTGCAGCCGGGCTCACGCCCAGATTAACGCCGCTGCAGCCACGGAGCCGCCGCATCTTTCGCTGACCTGCATGCTCTCGCTCACGACATCAGTAACTTCAGAGGCTACAAACGGCCACAGCTGTACTGCATCTTTGTCCATTCTCACAAAAGCAGGGCTGATGACGTCCACGTTTCCGGAGAGAGGTCCTTTCTTTCATAGTGGATGCAAACATTTTGTCACCATATACGTATCGGTGTGTGTTGCGTTGAGCTCCAGGTGTTCTTCACATTCTTCCCCACCTGACTACACCCGGGAACGCACACGTCTCTAATGATCTTCATGGAATTTGAAGCAGCGAGACTCGAAGTAGAATAGAATAGAAGTCTATTTACGCCCAGAGTTTGTCCCACAGGGACGGAAACAGGAGCAGCGGCTGCTCGGCTAATAGGCCTATTACCTCGAGACCCAGCAGCATTCAAATGCTCAAAGATGACTCAAAAATGGACAGAAGCGAATCTGGACACTTGATCAGGTTCTGTATTTTCCAGGTCTGGTCGTGTGGTCAACAGGGTTTTGTGTTGCCTGGATATCTGGCTGTTGCTTGGAGATTAGCGGCCCGCTGGCGTTGCTAGAAAGCACATGGGATTGATTGGAGGCGCTGCAACGAGGGGGCGCCGCTGAAATGGCAGCTTTTCATCAAGCTCGGAATTAAAAAATGAATGCCGCACATTCGCCATCTCAAGGCTGGATACGCACTTCATTAGTACAAGTGCCCTGTGTTACAGCTTTATTCCCCCTTTCTCTGCGTTGTGCGCCTGCTGCTGAGTAAACAACAAATGAGACACGAGACATTGAGTTTTCCCAAGCTCCGAGGATGAATGTCCACTAATAGGAGGCCTGAGGCAGAAGAACTGGGTTCTCCACAGGTTTGGTTCTCCTCCATCCATCGGTCCACTCTGTTCCTCCATCTCTTGAAGAAGAAGCCCTCCTCCTCTCGTCACCCTGCGCGGTTTGATCCTCGCCGTCTCCTCTTTCCCCTGTTTCCTTCCTCCACCCCGCTCACTCGTCACCCCCCCCCCCCCCCCCCCCCCCCCCCCCCCCCCCCCTCCATGCCGTTCGATGTATGTCACCCCCTCCGCTTGGTGCCTGTTTGGAGCGTGACTGACAGCACCAGCTGAAGCCCTTTGTAGCTCGCGGTTTTTCTGGGGGCTCTTTCCTCCTGGCGGCTGAAACCAAAGCGCGTGGAAGCACAAAATGTTTGCAGAAGAACAGTAAACCCGGAGGATGCTCGTTCGATCTTTTTGCCATTTTCTACTTTCCCCGCGTCTTCTTCTTCTCTTTCCCCCCATCTTCTATTCCTGAACGGTCCCTGGAGCAGCAGCTGAGCCCTCTGCACAAACAGGGCCCTATAAAAAGCAGGCGGTATGTCATCACTCCTCCGTTGTCTCTTCACTGTTCCTCGCTCCCGTTCCTCATGTGCTGCTCCCCTTCACTTTGCAATGACAATGTTCTAAACAAAGGCTTAAACGCCTCCACCCCCGCCCTTGGGAAACTTATACCCAGCAATAAAAATATTGAAGTTGGGTGTTTTTTATATATAAGTGAAGGACACAAATTCACTCTTTGGACAGGCCACTTAAGGACACGGGTCTGTCCACTTCAATTAACGTAATGTTTCATGCTGCCTGGCACAAAACGTGCTCCAGACCCTCATAACTCCGAGTGTTTGCGACCGCGGAGACGCACGACTTCACAGGGCAACGCAGCTGGACGGAACCGAACCGAGCCGCGCGTACCGGCGCAGCTGGAACCCGCCCAGTTCCTTTTTTTCACAGCGCTGACCAGCACGTCTGTGTCTGATTCTTTTCTCATCTCTGGTGAACGGACTGATACTCTGTCTGTTTCTCGCGGGAGCCGCGCTTTGCTTTAAGAATCCGATGCATGACCCGATGCAGCTTCCACCTACTCCATACTCTGAGAATACAACACTTAAAATAATTTACTTGCACCGTAACACTCATGTTTAAAATACTACATACTAAATCTATAGTCTATATTCACGTGTGACTATATCGCGGTTAAACTTGCTTGCTTTTGACACCAGGGGTCAGTACGTCACTTTGAACTACTCTTCAAAATATAACTGTAACGTCTTTTAAATGTGCATTTATTATATTATTGGCGATGTTAAGACACACTGTTGACGATTGGATCCGGTGGCTTCAATAACATGAGCTGGGCTAAGTGCCATAACGGCAATTAAATAAAACTCATTATAAGAGTTAAAATCCTACCAAAGAGGCTCGGGATGCGCATCGGCCGCTGGTAGCAAACAGGGAGCTGCTGTGCACCAAATAAAGTGAATCAATAAAGACAATGTAAGGCGAAATACACGCAAATCATGTAAAACATGTCATTAATTAAAGTGAGCCAATACCCAGAGAAACCACCAAAACAACCAGTCTGATTGCCTTCAAACAAGGAATAGCACTGCTAATAATGATAATAATTATTGAAGTATTCATGAACAGGGCATCCAAACCACTCCGTGCTTCTAAATCACATATCGCACAGGTGCGTAAAGGCGCCGCTTAGTGCTACGTCTGTTATCGTTGCTTATTATCGCAGATTACAGTGAAAACAGGTAGAGTTCTGTGCGTGCACGGCGCGTGAGAGGGGGGTGGCAGGTCAGATCGTGGAGGGACGCAGGATGCGGAGCAGTCGGGCGCGCAACGTATCTGGGCGCAGAACGCTGGCTAAAATGCCGAGTGAACCTTTAACGAGGAGCACGGAGGCGCACAGCCTCATGGAGCAGTGCCGCTGGTCCAGCGAGGAGAACCGCACCGAGCCGCGCGTGCCGGCGCAGCTGGAACCCGCCCAGTGCCTTTTCCTGTCCATGCTGCCAGACGGGCACGCGGTCACGGCGCTGACCTGCACGTTTGTGTCGGTGACGCTTTTCTCCCTTCTGGTCAACGGACTGACGCTGTTCGGTCTCCGCCGCTCGGAGGATCTCTCCTGGGAGCCGCGCTTCGCCTTCCTCAGGAATCTGATTTGGAGCGACCTGATGCAGACGGCCAACTTCGGTCCGGCCGTCACCTACTCGCTGCTCCAACGCCGAACGATGGCGTTCAGCGCTTGGTGCAGGGTGCAGTACTTCTTTGGGACCGTCAGCATTTTCTCCAGCCTCGTCACCATCACCTGCATGGCCCTGGAGCGCTACCTGTACGTGTGCCACGCGCTCAGCTACTTGGTGATTCTAACGCGGCCGCGTCTGCGCCTGGTCATCAGCTTCATTTGGATCTACTCCGTCTCGGTCGGTACCGCCGGTATGATTTTGCTGCCCACGGTCAACGGCCAAACTTCTGACCCGTTCACCCAGGGGCTGCTCTGCGAGCCGGACACCGTGGAGCAGCACCTGGGCTTCCCACGCGCCTCCGCTGTTTTTCGGAAAGCCGTGGGCTCCTTCACGCTGCTGCTGTGCCTGTGCGTTTACGTGTTCTCCTACTTGAGGATGTACCGCGCCGCGCGCAACGCGGTGGTGCCGTTCAACGCGGTCAACACCACGGCGCGCAAGACCGTGATGTTCTACTGCGGCATGCTCCTCATCCAGCTGCTGCCGCTGCTGCTGAAGGTCGCCACCGACGTCCTGTGGGAGGTCGAGGGCACCGTGACGCTCGCGTCGCCGCCGCACCGGAGCGAGGGCGCGCGCCGAGCGGAGGCGAGCGGCGACGAGGCGGAGAAGGCGGCCGTTTTGCACATGTCCCTGCTCGTGCTGCTCACGGTGCCACCGTGCATCAACCCGCTGGTGTACGGGCTGAGGAACGCGGAGATGAGGCGCGCGCTGCCCCACGTGTTCTGGAGGAGGAACGCGGCAGTGCGCGCGGCGGAGGTCGACGGCGACGCGGTGCGTCCAGACCGAGCTCAGGGGAGGTAGCGGAGCGACACCTCGGTCTTTTACCAGATGTCACGACTCAGGTGACTGCGAAGATTACGGTTGGCTGAAAACACCAAAGTTTAACCATTCTAACAGACAGTAGGAGCGTCTGCAACCAGCGGAAATGGAGCCGATGAACTAAACTGCGCTACTTCACAATGATGCCGTTATTAGACTGTTTTTTTATATTTTCGTTAATAATTGTCTTAATATGTCGTCTGTATTCTAATGTACTTTGGTGCCTCAGGCCGCTCTGTGACTAACAGACGGAGTCTCTACTGAGAGTCTGAGCGTCTCTGCTGGTGCGTCATATTCTTGAACTTTATTTTCTGTGGTCTAAGCAAAAACATGGTGATGCAAAAAACACAATGGTCGATGTCAGTATGATTTTTCACTTTTCATTAAAAGATGCTTTTGATGTTTGGAGAGTTGTGTATTTATATTATATATTGTTGACTAAAACTTGAAATATGTAAGAATTTATATCCTCGATTGTTACTCATTAACATCAGTTATAAGTATTATTGTATTTTGACATGTGTTGGGTTTTATTAAATGGTTCTTGTGAATTAGTGACACAAAGGTCTGACATTTATAAATGATTTTAAATTATACAGGGTAAAAGAAAAACTTGGAACAGGAACTTTTGAGGTGTGAGGTTTTAGAAATTTATAATGTGGATTGTTGTTTCTTAAAGGGCAAGTTGTGGTTCAATTACTGTCAATAAAATATTTTATTGTTGCATATATTCTATATTTATTTGTTCCGTTATTAAAGTTCCTGTTTTTTTGTGTCACCCTTATATGAACTAAAGGTGAATCAGTACCAATGTGAAGGCTCCACCCCCCCCCCCCCCCCCCCCCCCCCTTATCAGTTTAGAGCATTGTAGAGGATGGATGAGCGGAGAGCGCCTCAGAGAGCGCAGGAAGCTCAACAGGTTTGACATTTATTGACCTTTTTTTTACCAATACATACAAAAGAATCCTTGTCTGTTATTTTTACCTGCTGCAGAAAAACGTTTCATTCTCGCTTTACTTTGCCCCACCTGAATGAACTCTCGCAATTCAATTTCATCCATTTCCAAGAACGCAGAGCTTCCTGTTGCTCTAAAGGCATTCGGTGCAGCTGGTGAGGTCAAGTGCATGTGATGCTTGTTACAAAAACAATCAGCTGAATTGGATCTTTTTAGCATTGTGACTTTAGATGCCCACTGAGATCTCTCTGTGATTCCCTCTTGCTTTAGAATCAGCTTTAAAGACCAGTCGCAGACCTTTTGTTGCTCTTTATCGACTTACAGCGGTGACACAATGCTCTGCTAATTTCTAAGAACAAACCGATGATTAACACTCATTAAGTCCATGAAAAGGTTGCACTGAGGAGGGTTTTAAGTCATCAAGTGTAAACCTGAAGTATGCTTTGAACCGGAATTTGAAAAAAAAAAAAATTTTTACTATAGTAAATTTGCTACAACCCTTGAGTTCATGTGTGTGCACACACATCTATTAAAGTATGACTTACTGCTACTGTGAGATGCTTTTACATTCCAATCGCTGCAGAATGCAAACAACCCAAACAGGTTTGGTGCTGTTCCTGTAAGTCGGCGTGTGTGGTTCCCCTCTGGCCGGATGAAATGCAGAAGCTGATTTTGTCCTTCAGCTACAACTACACAACCACAGTTGTACTGTACTACAACCACCTTTTATGCCCACCACACATTTTGTCTCATACAGGTTCACTGGTTGTGTGTTGCTTGTTCGATCAGGCGTATTTGCAACATGAAGACACAAAATGCCAAAATAAACTAAGTGACCAATTAAAGGGCACAATAAGGAGAATGAGGAAGTTAACTCAGTTATGACCGGTGAAGGCTTTGTTCGTGTTTTCTCCTGTTAGTGTTTGCCTCCTGACATAAAAAAGAATGAGGAAGAGCCAGTGGAGTCACATAGGAACCTGTCAACTTACACCGTCAGACCAGAGCAGACTCTCACACAGGATCCACCACAGAAAGAAACCAAGCATTGTAAGATTTGTTGTTCATTGTGGCACTAATGTGTGTGCTTTGTCGTCTCCCATTACCATAGTGTTTCTCTTACAGGTCCAGATCAATGTGAACATGCTGTCGCCTCAGAGTCTTCATCCATATCGCTCACAACGTCTGTCTGGGACGTCGCCCGGCAGCTGCTCTGACAACATCCTGAAGTTTATCTGTGAGCTTAAGCATGACCACAAATCGGAAAACGAGGACTTCAGGAACAGTGTAAAGTGCAAGTCGGTGTCCGTCGTCCTCCATGCTCAGTGCAGCGTCTACCAGCTGCGGCTGCGCATCTATATGCAGGTGGGCACCAGTCGTTGATGCTATATTGTCTGGTGATTGATTTCCCTTCTGAGGCCATTTGAGCACCGTCAGGAGCACTTAGATAAATAGCTGCTGAAAGATTTTTCATGATGACACAGTGAACATAAAAACCTAAAATCTGTCATGCACCTAATGTTTTCTGATCCATTAGTGTTTCCATAGTTTCCATTGCTTCTGTTTCCATTAGTGGCTTACTTGCATTTAAGTCTGCGTTGACTTTTGACAATAATATTCTCTGGTTTGATTAGACCTTTAACCCTTAGTGTAGAAATCCTCTGGTGAGCACAATTATGGACAAATGCAATTAAATGAATCAGTTGTAAATGTTTTTTTACATATTCATTGCATGCAAAAAGTTATTTTCACATTACGACTCATTAAATGTACACTGATAAAAATAACCTGCATAACCTGCTAAAATGTAGATAACCTTTTGCTTCAAATTTTATGTAGTTTATGTAGTTTCTCATTATAAGAAAACCTCACAAATTTTCAATGGGGTTGACCCAAACAATGTCAGGTAGTATTTAGGAATGAAGGGACACTCAGATTCCTCCAGAGAAATTATCTTTTTTTTCTACAAAATAAAAGGATTGGGGAAATGTGTGGGGGTAATAACATAACTGTCAATTAGTTTTTAAATAGTCATAATTAACCCTTCAAAGGCAAAAACAGTGCAGTTAAAGCTAATAAATTGCATTGGTGCTTTTATTATGAAAGGACTTAGGGGAAGCATGTGTGGGTAATTACTAAACTGTTAATCTATCTTTAAATAGTCATAATTACCCAGCCAAAAGCAGAAATATTGCTATTAAAGCTAATTATTTGTCTTGGTGCTTTTATTTTGAAAGGATTTAGAGGAAGTGTGTGTTTAATTACTACACAATCCAATGGTGTAGTATACTAATCAGTAATAAGCATGGAAATGCTGTGTACACTGAGCATCAGGAGTTTGACCTGTCATTCTGCAGGAACAACTGGAGTTAATTTTATGTTTGAGAACTAAAGCTTGTAGCCACAGTCGTGATTTCAAAATGTGTCACCGTCAGCGTTTTTCCGCAGACGTTTCGTGGAAATAATCATTAGAGTCTATGGGGGAAATTCACAATCTCTCTGCGCTTTGAGGTCGAAAGCGACTAAATTATAGGTCTGAGGGTAAAGCCGGACACATCATAAGAAAAAGGACAAGTATGACTACGAGTTAAAGACAGAAGTTCTGTCTTTAGAAAAACGAGCCCTCGCACTCTAGCTTTGACATCACACACTCTACCTCACGCAATACACACTAATGGAAAAGCTAAAAAATTAACAAAGAACACACAATATTTAAATGCTCACAAGTTGAAAAGTATAGAAAATACGAGGACGCTGATTTACACAGATAAAGTCGAAAGATTATAGACACTTTTGAAGTTAAAATAACATTTCCATCCAAAGTATGACAATGACAGATGCTGATGAAAAGACAGAAGTTGACAAAAAGTTGAACGATGATTCCCATAGACGACCAAAAAACGATGAAAAAAGTTGAATAACATTAAAAGTTTAATAGGTGAAAACATAAAACGTAATAGCCCCTAAAGCCCTGTTGCCAGCTCTCCCACTAACTAGTGCTACAACAGTCAGGCTGAGAGGGGGCGGGGCTAAGCGGTAGGTAGATCCATTGATCCATGACCATTTTCAGCCACAACACATATTACTTCCGTTTTCCCGGTTTTCTCACACAGACCATCAATGTTAAATGTTGTTGCACATTTATGCTGATAAAATGTATTTATTTAGTATACATTTATTCTATATATAAATGTATACACACATAACACAACTTAACTATTAACGGTTTAGTATCACTTTAACTTTCACATTAGATGAAAGATATAAGATTATGAAATTCAAAAATGCTGAAAAAGTCATGTACCAACGCTCAGCCAAGAAGGAAAACTCACGTACAAACTGAGCAGTAGTAATGTAAAGCTTTGACACAGTTGGATATGATTTAATGACCATTTTCCATTTAATTAATACAGTACACAGTGCTACCGTACAGCACCACATGCCACAAACAGCGCTTCTACTTAAACGTCATGTTCTCAGCAATTGTGATCACTGACTGTAACACATTCCTGACGCACGTAAATTTCACCAGTGGTAGTTAAAGTACCTGGTTTAGGAGCAAATGTCTCTTTAGCACTTTATCAACGTTCTTTCTTACTGTGGCGGCTACTCTCTCTCTCTCTCTCTCTCTCTCTCTCTCTCTCTCTCTCTCTCTCTCTCTCTCTCTCTCTCTCTCTCTCTCTCTCTTTCTCTTCGTATAACCTCCAGGCAATACAAACAGTCACATGACAAAGGGAAACATTTTCTGAAATAATATATAAATTAAACTTTTACATCCATGTTTGTCACAATATTGCAAGTTTCTTTGAATAAGTTGAACAAATATAATAACAAATAATTTGAATCTTATTCTGACTTAAGCTGACAAAGAAATAAATACTGAAGGTCCTTGAGGGCCAGTGTCCCTGCTAGTTTTCCAGCTCTCCCTGCTGATCCCCTTGAACCGCTAATTGACTTAACACACCTGATCAAGGTAATTGGCAGGCTCTGGGAAAGGGAGAGCTGGAAGACCAGCAAGGGATTGGGTTTGACACCCCTGTTTCGGTGTGTTTTAATGTCATCTACAGGTGCACAGAAAGCATGTATGGAAAAAGTGAAAAACACTGAATAAACAAATGTTTAGAAACTAACAAACACTTTATAATTGCTAAACTGGGCTAAAATATAAGGCGTAGAGTGAAAATAAATTAATAGCCACATAAGCGGGCTCACTAATTTTTTTTTATGTGGACTTACAAACTTGATTATTTTTTATTAAAAATACAGATTTATTTATGTTACATTTACATCATCCAAGAATAACCTTTTCAGTGTAGACTGATCAAAACATGGCTGACGTGTTTTACATTTTTTCTCTATGCCTCCAGGTTGAGGAAAAAAACTGCCATCCAGACCCTGTGGCAATACTTGATCCCGAGAAATACTTGCTGCTATACATGCGGGGAGATGACTGGTACGAAGCCTATGATGACTGTCAGGTGCTCAGGACGTTAGATATTCCGTGGTCACGTGATGATGCTCAATGCCTATGTGCTCACGTGGTGGTAAAGCCTGCGGAGGCAAGTAGCTCAGATGAGAACAAGACGCAACAGCAGCAAAGTCTGGCTTATTTGATCGGGTACGACCTGGAGAAGGAAGCCTCTGGACGACTTGGCGAACTCATGTTCACCCGCCGGAAGCTGGCATCGCCCAGAAGACAAGAGCTCAGAAAGCGGGATGACAAGCTGTACGCCACGGAGCCCTGGGTGACACGGGCCCCTTTTCCAACCGACCTGAAAGGCTGGCAAAACAGAAAGGTTCCCATCACCCTCCACTACATGAGCAAGATCAGCTTCAGCATACAGATCGATTTAAGTGCAACACCAGATGTTCTATTTAAGGTTTTTGAAAAGGTGGCGATCGACCACGGGATTGATCATGACAAGGACTTGGTGCTGAAGGTCACAGGGAGGGAGGAATTTGTATCCGGAGACCACCCACTGAGTGATTTCATCTGGGTTCGGCGGTGCTTGAAATCCAATCAAGACCTCCACCTGTCGGTGGTTCCCATGTCACTACTTGAAGATGAGAGCGTCACGTTGCTGGACTGGCCCCTTGTAGACGGTTTCATCGGTCAGTTCAGCTCCCACAGCGATCTTTGCCTGGAGGAAAAGGATTTGGACGACATCGTCATGATATCCCTGTGGGACTGCAACAGAAAACTCAGAGTCAAACTGCTCGGCTTCGACATCCCCAAACTTCCAAGCAAATGTCACGAGTTCGTATACGTGGAAGTCTCTATACTTTATGGCAACAAGGTTCTGTCTTCAGTTTCCTCCTCGGCCAAGGCCTTCACAGATGAAGTGCTGTGGAACGAGTGGCTGGAGTTCGATGTTCTCTTAAAGGACCTGCCACGTGGAGTCAAATTGGGTTTCACAATCAATGAAAGTGGTGGTGACGCCAAGGTGCTCTACTTTGTCAACCTCCTCCTCATTGATCACAGGTCAGTGATTAACTTGAGCAATGTTGCATAAAGACTTACTGCATAAAGACTGATGTTTTGGAAATGGCTTAAGCGTAGAGACTGACATGCATTTGTTCTGTCATGCAGATCCCTCCTCAGGCAGGGCCCCTACACCCTACACATGTGGTCTTACCTGACCTTGGAAGACGAATCCACCACCTACAAGGCCAACAAGCTGTCCTCTGCCACCAACCCCAATGTTGCTGAATCTATGGCCATCAGCATCCTTCTAGACCGCTACAGCTTCCCTGTGGTTCTCCCAAGCGGCCCTTGCAACTCCGAATTTCCTGACAGTCCCGCCTCCTCCCACTCTGAATCTATATCTCTTTCCTGCTATTCAGTCCCTTCCTCCCCCTCTTCGCCCCTTCCCACCCTCCTCAGAGCCCACTCTTCCTCTCCGCAGGGCTCGTCACCTGACACCGTAATCCTCCGGCCTCACTCCATGGGCATCAATGGCCACAAGGCTTGCCTCAAAAGCTGTCACTACGCCTCGAATCTACCCCACTTCCTGCGCAATGTCGACTGGATGAATCGCAAGGTGGTCGAGGACGTCCACTGGCTGCTGGAAAGCTGGGATGTGGACGAACTTGACATAGCAGTGGCTCTGGAGCTCCTAAGTATAGACTTTGCGGACGAGACTGTCCGACGCCTGGCGGTCCAGAGGCTGGAGAGCCTGTCTGATGATGACGTACTGAGGTATCTGCTGCAGCTGGTGCAGGTAGGCGTTTTATTCATCTACGCACATTATGCAAATGATGCCAGGTAATAGCATTTTAGTGAGTAAGCCCCAGTAGTTTTCAGCTTCAGCAAATTAATTGGATTCGTATTGCAGCCCATATCGTTCAGGTGTCAGTGAACCCATTGCTATGTTGAATTCTATGTATGATTCAGCTGACACTGAATACAGTAAGGATTAATTGACCTTCTTCGTGTAGGCGTACCGTAGGTTTTTTTTACTCAAAACAAATGTTACTTTCTGAGCATGCTTTAATTAACTAAAGGAGTGGAGAGGATTCCCTGAGGCTCATTGTGCAGATTCTTTATATTTCTCACATATTTTGCCCCCTTCCCTTTTTTTTCACACAGACCCTTAAGGTGGAGCCTTACCATGACAGTTTCCTTTCTCGGTACCTCATCCAAAGAGCTCTTCGGGTGAGATCTTCAAATTGATCTTCATTCGTGCAACAATTGTATTATGAAACTTTAACTAGTAATTAGATGTGTGTGTAGATGTGTTAGCATTCTTATGATTATTCTCCACTACCCTCTTGTACCTCTAACCATGACAGCGATCAAAGTCTGCAAAATAATTTCTCTCTGAGATGAATAAAGTTTTTTGAGTCTTGGATCTTGAAATGCAGCGTTATAACAGGCATTATTCTGGACACACATTCTAGAATAAGGAGGAATTCAGTGTTTATCTTTTGCAGCCATTTCTCCTTTTTAAAATAGTTCATTATTGTTCATTATTTTCCATTGGTTGATTCTCAGTGGAAGAACAGTTTTGTAAAATCAAGGATTTTATTAAATTCTGAAATTCTCATTGCTTCTTCGTCAGAGCAAACGAATCGGTCACTTCTTCTTCTGGTACGTGCGCAGTGAAGTGGCCGGCTGCCAGTACTTCCGCCAGCGCATGGCTGTCATACTGGAGGCCTACTTGCTGGGCTGTGGTCAGGCCATGTTCAACAACTTCACCCAGCAGGTCCAGGCTGTGCAGGCCCTGGAAGAAGTTGCCATAATAATGAAACAGATCTGCAAAGACGGCATCCCCCCAACAGGTGTGACATTTGACCCTTTGACTTGTCATATAACAAAAGAATTAAGCAGATCTCCACTGTAATTCATTTAATGTGATGAATATTATATATTTTATTCTAATTGGATGTTGGGCAGGGTTTTTGCTCACACATTTCTACTGTTAACCACGTAGAACACACTGTGGGAACAGATGACACAGTGCAGAGAACCATAATATAGAAATAATATGAATTCGTTTTAAAAACCAATAAAAAAGAGGCTAGACGACCGTGACATTCAATGTTAATAACAGTCATTAAACATAACACTGTTGAAGGCCACTCACTGTACATCCACATTAATAATAATGAATACTTAGCTGATGCTGTTATGACAGGAGGCTAGACTCGAGTGCTGAAGTCAAATATCTGAATCTAAAAGCGTGGCAGAAAATGGCTCCGTGGAATATCTATATTTATTTAATTAATAGAACAGCTGTTGGTAAAAAGAGTTATGACCAGTTCCACCCTGCGGACGCATACAGGACAGGTGGGGAATTACAAGCGATGGCATTAATTAACACGCAGCAAGAACTGATCAGTGGCTGCCAGTGAACAGCATGTGTAACCTGGTGCTAGATGCTCTCGTGCTGTAGCACCAGGCTCTCTCAGGAGAAACACACAATGTCGCCTCATGCTGATCAGCTTCTTGGTTTCTGTCGTTTTAGCTGCTCTAAGGCTTCAAGAGCTGCTCAGAACCTCCAAACTTCCAGATGAATTCCTGCTGCCCTTTGACCCGCGAGTCAAAGCCGGAAGGATCCTGGTAAGCTTTGCCGATGCCCTGCACGACTGTGCCAACAAATTGTGATTGTGTGTGTGTGAGTTTGAGGTGAGGTGAGGTTGGTACAGTACAGGTACCCTGTAAACGCCCCCTAGTACATTTTTAGTACAGGAGGTTGTGGATTGTCACAGTTTGAGCAGTTTCCTGTTTTATTTTAAAGGACTACCTGTTCTGTTCATTCCTCAGCTGTTTCACGTCATCACCAGTTGCCTGTAATCAGTAATCACTCTCCAGCATATAAGCTCCAGGTCTCACACTAGCCAGATTGTCGCGTGTAGTCACCACTTTTCACCATTGCCGTGTTTGCTTACATCGTATATCCTGTTCCTGATTCCTGCCTGCTCCTTGTCTGTGCCTCTGCCGTGATTACCTGGTGACAATCTTGCCTGTTTTGGACCTGAGCCTGCCTGTACCTTATTTGTACTGTCGCTGAGCCTTCCCGTGTATGACCCTGCCTGACTGGACCGTGATTGTATCGAATAAAGCCTGCTACCTTTCAACCTTGTCTGAAGCTGTGCATGTGGGTCCACAACTCTGTGGTTCTGACATAAATATTCAGATGCCAATATTAACGCAGTGCAGCTGATTTTTTAGCATTTGCATATGGCATTTTATCATGAATGTCTTTGTTCTCATGCAGCTGGAGAAATGTAAGGTGATGAACTCCAAGAAGAAGCCTCTGTGGCTGGAGTTCACGCCCATGCCTTCGCCCAACTCTGATACGCCCGTGGGCATAATCTTCAAACACGGAGACGACCTCAGACAGGACATGCTGGTCATTCAGGTCAGACATTTGGGATTTTCCTCCCCTTTATTCAATCAGATGTTTTTGTCTTAGTTCTACCATTGGATGACGTAATGTTTGCATTTAAGACACTGGTGGTGATGGAGGCAATCTGGCAGGAGAAATCACTTGAACTTTACCTTGTCCCATATGGCTGCATCTCCACCGGCTACAACATGGGTACCGACATCTACTCACTAACGTCACATAGTCGGACGCCCTGTAGAATTCAATGCCATGAATTGACCTAGGTTTCTTAAACAGGTATGATTGAGATTGTGAGAGATGCTTTGACTATTGCTGCACTGCAGATGAGCCACTGGGGAACATTTGGAGCCTTCAAGAATGAGGCTCTATGCGAGTGGCTCAAATCCAAGTGTCCACTGCAGGAAATGGTAAGTGAGAGGCAAGAGTCAAAGCTCTTAAGATAAGAATCTAAATAGACTCTCAGCATTGCAAAACCATGCAAGCAGAAGAAGTTTCCAGAGCCTGTACTGAAGCATAGGTTTATACTTCTACTTCATTAATCAGAAGCTAAGAACTAGCACATTATTGAAGCCTTCAGGCATTCTGATTTAAATGCTTTCTGCAAAGTGACAGAATACATTTATTTCAAGGACGTAATTGTAGTTTGTCGTCAGTTGCATTAAAGCAGATCTTTCCTGCTGTTTTAATTATATGCTCTTTTGTGCTATTACGCTGCCATGATGTCTCTCCTGATTTGTAGCACTACAGAACCATGGATAGGTTTGTGAAGTCCTGTGCTGGCTATTGTGTGGCCACTTACGTGTTGGGCATAGGAGATCGACACAACGACAACATCATGATCACAAATCAAGGTACACACCCCCAAACCTTCTTACCAGTTCTGCCTTTCCTGAAACGATGACTCTGACGCCTTCTCGTTCCTCTGCGCCATCAGGGAACCTGTTTCACATTGATTTTGGTCACATCCTGGGAAACAGGAAGTACTTCCTTGGCATCAGCAGAGAGCGCGTGCCGTTCGTCCTCACGCCTGACTTTATCTATGTCATGGGCAAAACTGACAGCCTCTGCTTCCAGCGGTTCCGGGTAGGAAATGTCTGCTTGAGTGCAAATTAACCCATGCTGTTATTTATAATTGCATTTTAATGGCACATCTTTATGAAAGACTAAATATGTCTGTATAATAAAATAATATAGCATATTTCAACTTTTGTAACACGCAAAATGACCTTTTCTTTAGGACACCTGCATCCAAGCCTACCTGTCCCTGCGCGCGCACTCCCGCCTGCTGATCACGCTCTTCAACCTCATGCTGCTGACGGGCATCCCAGAGCTGAGCGCTGCAGCGGACATGCTGTACCTGCGGGAGGCGCTGCAGGAGGACAGGAGCGAAGCCGAGGCCAAGGAGCATTTCCTCCAGCAAATCGCCGTGTGTGACGATAAAGCCTGGACCGTGCAGTTAAACTTCTGGGTCCACCTGACCGCGAACAAAAAGTAGATCGTTCCGTGTTTACAATGGGACAGATGCGAAAATGTTAAAAGATATTTGTGTTGTGTCCCTTCAACAAAAATACAGAATTAAAGGAATTCACAGTTTTTGCAAATTGTAATTATTAAAAGGAAATTTTTGATTCCCATCTTAATTAGCACTGAATAAAAACCTCTTCCATGATGCGTCATCTTTATGATAATGTGTTTATGCAACCGAGTTTCTACAAACACAGAAAGGAAGGTCGTGACCTTGAATTCCTACTGAAGCTGCACTTAGCCCACCAGCCTACTGTGATGTGTTTTATTATAAACCCATGATTAATCCATTAGACCCAGGTTGCTCGGTTACCAAACCAAAAGAGGAGCAAGCGCGTTTTAAAAAGCAAAGGGCGGCAGATGGGAGGAGGGAAGGTAGTCGTAGCCGAGTGGTAGCGTCTTCCTTCTGCTACCTGTACACTGTCCCTCACAGTAAATGAGCCAAACGATCACCAAGAAATTTACTGGTAGTTAACTTTCACTTAATTTTACAAGATAACTTGACTCTGCACAGCATATAGATACAATATGGAGGTGGTGTGCTAGAAGTGCTACACATCACTCTTGTCTTTTGTGCCTTCAAAGGTCTGTCTCACCCTGAGGTGCTCCTGCACAGCTCTACTTCTTTTGCATGAGTACACTTCTGCTAAAGGTGTAAAGACTGAGGTCTGACTGACAGCGCTCCAATAGGCCCGTTTTCAGTTACTGAGACTGTAGTCAAACAGAAGCTGAAAGTGGAGGCAAACGCAACCCTCTGTTGAATTAAAGCAAAAAAATACCTACAGGGTAAATCTCAGATAAACAGGTCTGTAGTAGCGGCAGCCTTTACGAGGAGGCACCTGAGGGCAGGTGTTTTCTCACCAGGTGGCAGACCTCTATCATTATGCGTAAAGCAGGGTCATGGAGGTAGGTGCATTTTGTTAATAAGATATTAAGAGCGGGTTCATACTCACGTGCAACTATTACAGAAAAAGACGTGCAGAAAATAAATGACTTTTGTTTGTTTTCCACTGAACATTTCCTGGTGTGTGTAGCACTCACACAATCACCTCTGCACAAATTACAGCCCTTTCGTCCAACTCTTTATCTACTGTACTTGTACTTGCCGTTTACTTTCATGTTTGTATTATAGGCAAACACAAAAGTGCACCAAATTGTTGATAATTACAAATTCCAGTCATTCTTGGGCCTCACTTTTGCTCAATCAATCAGCGCTGGCTCCCATCTCTCCCATATCATCATCTCATATCTATATCTACTATCATCAATAATCCAGCGTTGATGACATCAGACCCTCCTGTACTTGCTATGTGACTGTGTTGTGTTGTGCTGCTTGGCGACACGTGATGCACATCGCTTGACTTGGCTGGCACCACATAATGAGCTCGGTCATCGTGTCCTGATACTGCCCAGGTTACAACTGCTGCCAGCGATGAGCTGTGCATTAGGAGTTGGGATCCTTTGTGTGTGTGTGTGTGTGTGTGTGTGTGTGTGTGTGTGTGCCGCCGTACGCTGCTTATATGTTGTATTCTGTATTCAATGCCGGCACATGCAGCAGGGACTCTGGGACCACACGCTGAGCTAAATGTGATTACTGAAAATTGCACAGAGCCACAGAAAAGTATCAGAAAGACAACAACATGGAGACCAATTTGAGCCATGAGCTAGAGTGAATATGAATTCAAATCACAGCTACAGGCTTTGAGTGAAGCTCTATTGGAGCTTGAGCTGACGGTAAATCCTTTTAAATATCCATTCCACTTTAGAATGAAAATATAAATGAACGTTCAAAAACAAATTAAAATTGATCATTTAAAAAAATACTGAGCTTTTCTTTTGCTTGTGTTTATATTTATGTGCTGTTAGCTGTTATTGGTCTCTCACCTTGAAGCGCTGTCAATAAAAGAAAAACACTCATTCCTGAAGGAAATGGAACATTTTCAGCTGGAGCTGTCTGTTTGAAATAGTTGTCATGCTCTAAACCTCTCAGTTCAAATCGCTGCGACAGAACTACAAGGCCACAGCTCTCACCTACTGAGTAACCGAGCCTGGTGGGCGTGGCCTCACCGGGAGCTGGGTGGGGTCCCGCACCTTAAATGGGGCCGTCTACCTGCGCTCGTGCGCACACGACAGCTGGCCGTTAACGTGTCGCGAACGTGACACCTCTTACATTCAGGAGGCGCGGGAAAAGGAGAGAGGGAGTGTGCGTGCGCGTGTGTGTGGAAGAGAGCGCGCACGCGGGAGAGAGAAAGAGAGAGAGAGAGGTGGAAGCGGAACGGAGAAAGTTTGTGCGGGCGCGAGGAAGAGCGGAGCCCCACAAACCCACGTAAGCAGGTGAGCGCACCATCTTATTTAACACTAATAATGCAAAACCACCATCGGACACTCGCACTGTGTGGATTTAATAGTTAGTGCGGAAGGACACCGAGTCCCTGCGGCTGTCTGTGACGTAGAACCGCAGTTGTTCTGGTTAGTGGCGTTGGCTCAGCTTGGCGAGTAAACGTAAGATGCTTCATATCCACAAGCTAATGCCTTTTTCATCATGTGGACGTGTTTGGCAGCAGCAGATTCACCTAATGTAAAGATATGAACTTCTAAAACTTTCAGAATATTTGTAGCTTTAGGAACTCATGTTTATTTTTTTATTGTGTTTTTTTTCTGCTCATTGTTTGTCTTTACTTCAAGCCGTTTATCAAGTCAAGTTTAAGATAAGTTCCACGTGCAATTTTCTCTGTGGCTTTAATTCAATGAAACATTTAAAGACACCATATTTTTGGTTGACTTAGTTAAGAACTAAACGAGGCCGTTAGAGGGCTGAGGTGAGGTGAGTACCACCACCGAGCCTCATGTCCTCACAACCTGCTCTCCAGCCACAGCGGCAGGTCACTGGCTGGAGGCAGGATTCTGACACGGTCGCACACATTCCTCCCTGATTAACTGGCAGCGTGTAACAGGCCCGGCTTCAGTTCCCCTACCGAAGTGGGAGATATTCAGATTTTAGCTGTAGGTGAACACATGAGGTGGTGTAGTGTTACTGCGCCATTCAGTATCTCACTGTAACCTGAAAATCATGTTCATCCCCTGTAGGTCAGTGCTTATTAAGAGGTGAAAGGTTTGTTATTACCTCTCAGCAAAGCATTCTTTCCCATCTTTTAAATAAAACAATGTCAGTTTGCTTTTATTTAACTTCATCATTCCTGTGTGTTTAGGTTTGGTGGTGCAGATTCCCATGACTCTCAGTCTAGCTTTAATCAGCTCAGGGACCTGGCCCCGCTGAGATTAACACTAATTTGAAGGGTTAAGAGGATCCACGAGTTGTTCAGAGCCCCACTGGTCAGACGCTGGTTGGTGGCGGCTCTGTCAGTTTCGAGAGGACGTGCTGACGTATGCTGCGGGTCCATTTTCTAAAATATGAGGTGTGGGTGCCAGGGAGTTGATATGACGGCGGCTCATTTGTGGCACGTGGTCTGTGCATCTCCGCGTTGGATCAGGAAGCGTCTTGCTGCCATCAGCCACCGTGTGCTCTGCCTTTGTGTCTTTGATACCTGAGCCTCTGTCTGGGCCTCCGCTGGCTCAGATGCTGACTTCATGTCCCCTGATATAAATCAGCCCCTTGTTCACAGCACCCTGACGAGAGACACTGATTCTGGCCCCTCTGCTCCTCTCGTCATCTCGTCAAGTGTTGTGTCTCTGAGGAACAGTCAGGCTGCTATCTTTGTTTGTAATTTATTGCCCAAAATAATGTTTTCATTAATCATTCTGTTATCTTTTCTGAAAAATCAACCATAAGATATTTTGTAGTTTTATTTTACTTTTATTTTCCGGCTCTGATGTGCTGGATGTCAGCCTGTGGAACAAAGCTTGGTCGATGCTGCTCCATTTCATGCAGTGTGATATAGTTCCATCCATTCTGAGGAGCAGCAATCAGCGCCACTCGATAACAGGAAACGCAATTTCCTCATTGAAAATGAGCCAAACGCGCTGCTTATCTCTCACATACTGTAGGAAGGAAACTCATCCAGTCACTGATCAGGACGTCGGCGCTAAGAGCTGTTGTAGTGTCTGCACGCGCAGCAGCTGTGAAGTAAAGTGCATGTAATGATGTGCCTGAAGAATGGATGCAGCAGGGTTTTTGAGTGCAATGCATGAATAACAAAACAGCTTTGTTTGAGAGAAAATGCAGTTATAGCTTTAAGGCAGCACATCTTTCATATTGAAGCAGATGCATTTCGATATATGATTTGATTCGATACAAGGTCATGTAAGGGCCACTCCGACCTTTGCTGACCCTCTCCGGAGGACTTGATGCTTGGGTTAAACTCCCGCTGGCCCTGTTCACCTCTACCCCCCAACTACAGATTCTCTGGATTAGTCCGTACATGAATGAGAATGACTCTGTGCGCCTGCCCTGAGTATAATCACCTTAAAGGCTGCTCGCTGGCTACTGTCTGGTCATGCCCTCGCAGAAGCTGGTTATCGGTCTTGGGTGTGTCCCTCTCAGTTTAGTTAAAGATTAATTTCTGTGATACTCGACTTAAGGCTCTAAAGGTCATAGCTGATTTCACAGTAGATCCACAATGGAGTCTTGTTTTGGTTAAATATGAGCAGGAAGGCACGTAAAAGGCTCTCTGTTGCACTTGTTCCTGCATGTTCGTATGGTGGTGATGAAAACAGGCGCGATGCGCATGGCGGCGAGCCCGACTAGACGTAGTCTGGGTCAGTCGTAGTCTCTGCAGTCATTCTCTGCCATCCTGAAATAGAAAATGATCCTTAATGATAATCTGTCTTCGCCTCTGAGATGTCAGCTTCAACAAGGCAAATATCCAGAGAGCATTACAGGATTTCCTTGGCTCCACAGGCAGTGATCTGATGTTGTATAGTTTGGATTAGGACGTGGTTTCCTTTTTTTCCGACTCTATGGTTAAGTTGAATCCCTTTAGTTGAAGATGTTGCATTTGGGTGGTCTGTTTTTATCAAATCATGCAAATGTTTGAATGGTTTCCTGGAGGAAATTTAAGGCTTTAATTGGGGCTTTTATGATATTATGCTGGATAAATGTTTATTCTGGTTGTTCTGCACTGAAGATCACTGCTTCTTGGAGGATGAAGCATGTTTATATATGGGTACTTATAGCCTGAGGGCTGCTTTCATTTACTGTAGGGTCTTTTCGCACCTGAAACCAGTTCTTTGATCTGCTCAGACTTGATATTACCATAAAAACCTTTCCATGATTTCCATGACTGCCTGCACGCTAGTACAACTTCAGAAGTCCAAATATTCTAAATACCTATTTGCACCTTTGATTAGACCAAATTGTGATTAGGGTTGTCATCACACCTGCCACAAACTTGAAGAACATAATCAGTGAAATAGGCTTGGTGTGAAAACACTAAGATAAATTACCAGAAATAATTTTTTGTGGGGGAGGTTCACAAAGTTCACATATTCTTTTTCATTTTTGAAACATTAGAAGAAAAGACACTTTGCGCAATTTCATCCAAGTCATTTTGTGACACTGGCAATGTTTAACTCATTTTATTCTGTAGAAGTCATGTCTGGCTGTTTGGAAAAAATAAATGTGTTGGATGAACCTTTTTACCGTAATTACTCATTCCACCTACACCTGAATGCAACAAGCCTTCATTCTGTCAGTTGATGGTATTTTTCAATAAAGCAAATCATTAACTGTATTAGAGCAAAAAATTCACGTAAAAACTAAAGTCACTTTACATCTTTACCTCTATGAGACACATTGCTGAAAGACTTTCTGCATTCTGGCTGGCATATTTTTCATTTTTCCTCCTTTTTTTGTGGCCTCTAATCAGCGGCACATTTGCCCCAGACGGTACGCTCCCTGCTGCCCGCGGCTCTGAGGATGATAACAGGGCAGCTCTGCTGGTGCAACACAGCGGCTCAGCCTTCAGACAGAGCGGAGGCCGATCAGAGGGCTGCGCCGCCTCTAGGTACTGAGTCACCTGGCTGCGAAAAGGAACGCAAACTTCCCACATGAGCTCATCTAGCTGATATGATCCTATTTGCAGCCCGGCTTTTGTGGGTTTGGCTTTGCCATCGTGTATTAGCAGCGTGTTCATTTATTCTGTCTCCTCGCTGGATGTGTACACAAGCTCACCCACCGTGGGTGTTGTACTGAAGGATGTGGGGATTGTTTGGACTAGCGCCTTGCGATATTCTAGCTTTGTCTGACCTCTGAGCGGGTGTTATAGCGGTGCCATTGAACTTTCTGCACGCTTCCTCTTATCTTGGTGTAGCGGCTGCGTGTCTTTACTTAAGGTCTGGGCCTCCCACCCAACCCCCCCCAGTGGAACTTCGACTGGTTGCCTCAGACCTATTGTATAATTTGATAATTGCAGCATTGAGCCATGTAGCCTATAACTCTTCTATTATAGCAGTGTGAACCACAGGCAGACCCTCCGTCGCCCTCTTTAGCAGAGGTCAAAGGTCACATCACCAGCGCGCCGTTAAAGTGAGCACGGCTTTGTTCGCTCCTGTGTGTGTGCGATGCCTGAATTACACACATGCATGCACACGAGCCACACGTGCAGCTTTCCAACACGCGGGGACATGTACATGCAACTTTCCACTCCTCTCCCCTTCTCTAATCTAAAAAGGAAAGTTTGACTTGCCTCAGCCTTTGTATAGACTTTGTGAAGCCCCAGCCAGAAATGCAGAGGTCTAAATCAGTGGGTTCAAGTCACATCCCACTGAATATAAGCAGGGTGTGGGTCTTCCCCATTCTCTTTGCTCGTATCTGCTGGCGTTGCTTGTCTATCTTCACCAGAAAGCAAATTAGTGCTTTTCCCAAAACGCTGAGCTAAGCGTTCATCCGTGTGTCGGCTCCTCCTGCTACAGTAAGTTCCATGGAAGCGGTGTAATGAGGCGGAATGGGCAGCGATGCCGCTGCCAAACCAAAGGCGAACCTCGTTCCCCACCATCCGTTCTCCCTCTGCCTCTCTCGCCCTTCACTCTCCCTCAGTGTCCAGAAGAAAGGGGTGGCGAATTCCGAAAGCCTGGAGACCGTTCAGCCTCTTTCAGCCAGTGGCCCACAGAGTGACAGAAGAATTAGAATAAGAATAGCTGTCCATTCACCCCCAGTGACGAGCCGGAGGGAGCGAGGGAGGGCGAAGCAGAGGGCCACGGGTTGGGGAGGAATGAGGGGGGGGGTCCTGCATTGATTCTGGATTCCCATTGGCTGCCGCGTTCCCTCTGTTTTCCCATCGCTGCCATCAGATGCGTTTTCAAGTTTGCCGTGCTCCACACATGTGCGTGCACGCGTAACTATACCCACCGGAGTCCAGGCCAGCGCATGTTGGCTGGAATACGAGAACCTCGGCGCGTACGCACTGTCAGACGGAGCCGGAGCCAGCGGCCGCGGCCACGCAGTGCAGAGGAAGGTGAGGCCGTCTGAGGCCGTGTGAGTACGACACGAATCGCTCATAAGGCAGTGCTTGATGTATTTGTACATCAGCTGACTGGCGGTCTGTGATCCTGTGTTTTCGGTGGATTAGGCTTGTAGTGAGGATTAAAACGTGACCTTCTGCTGTCACCACCTCTGTACTGTAGGTCTGCACAGGCAGCGTCTAGTCTAATACAACTGTGGCTGGATTTTCAGTACCTTATTAATTGGACGAGGGGAACAGTCTTGTAATGCACCACTAGTTTCATATCTCACATTCAGTGGTGGTTCAGAGTAGGAGTGGAGTCTCTCCACATGCAGCGAGGGCCACAGCTGGAATAGAAAATACAATTTGACTGTTTGACTGTTTGACTACTACTCAGATCTCTCATCCAAGCTCAAACATTATATACAATTTTTCTTAGGATCAAGGGATTTAAATAACATAACACACTGGTTTACTCTAGTTCTTCCATCCCGGGAAGCTTCTGACTCAGTTTTGGACTCGTTTTTTTTGACACACATCTATATCTCCGTGTTCTCCGGTACCACCTTTGCATCAGATTTTTCCCGTGTTTGATATCTTCCTCTGCTTCTCCCTCTAGAAATATAAAACAGTCTCTGGGGCTAATGAGACTTTTTCTAGTATAATTAATTCTAGTATTCTAGTATAATACAGTATCAGTCGGAAAGATCAGGTTTTATAGCTCGTCAGATGTTTGGGCAAACGCTGTGCAAATTGATCCAATATATTATTATTAGTATTTCCATTTAATGCCAAGGAAACAGGCAGCGCTTTGTTATGAACGCAGTCACCATCTTAATACATGTGTAAACCTATTGAACTGAGTGCTGAGCTCCCTCCTTTGTGTTTCTCCCAGTAAGAGTGTGAGTGTGGGGCCATGTGGACCTGAGAGCTAAGCTGAGTGTGAACAAAGCTTCCAACAGAGGCCCGTTCAGATCACAAACCTGGATTAGGGAGTTATTTCTTTCTATTTTAACATAATTATAGAAAAGTTTGTGCGTCGGATTTATGGTTTATTTTGACTGCAAACTTAGTTGTGGCTTCTACAACAAGCCAGTTTCTACATGTACATTTAGCCTTGCTGTTTGAAGGTCGTATAAACAAGCCTTGTTATTAATACGCACTACAAAGGTATGCACAGTGAGGTTCACGGCTGATGAGACTTTACACTTATAGGAAGGCAAAAGAGAATGTTTTCACTATTCAACTGACAGAATGCACATTAACTCCTGGACATGTTTCATACCTTATCAGGATTCCTCCAAATATATTATATTTGGTGTAAAATATATCCAAATATATTTTACACCAAATTATTTTACACCAAATACATTTTGCACTACATCTGACAATGGTCGATTGAAACCATAGTGGTGTTTCACTCAAGCAACTTTTTGTAGATCTTTTATTCATCTATTTGTCACATTTGTCTGTTGCAGCCTGGGAGACTGCTGGTGCCCACGTGCCCCGGCATCCTCACGTTCATCATGGCTCTGGTCCTGAGCCTCCTCATGCTGGGTGAGTAAATGTAAAAAAGCCAATAAATCCATGGGAATAGCCACAAAAAATGTCTGATTACACAATCTATGAATCAGGAAGTGGATCTGACACCCTGGTAATGTGAGCCTTAAACCCTTCTACTGTACGTGTGTGTTGTTATTTTAGCCATAACAGATTCAAATCCCTAGAGAGTCCCCACTGATTAATGGTCTCTGTACATTAAACATAATCCATGTTTGTTGTATGAACACTAATCACAGGATTGAGCTGCAGCCACAGATGTTTGTACAGGATCATGCTGATATCAAGAAACATTTCTGGAGAGATCTGTAGTTTAGTTGTTATACTAAGAAGCAAAACGTTTTTACATTTATGTGAAATCTTGCTTAATATTTTAGTTTGCTGTTCTTCTCCTCCTGATGCTACACCTCAATCATAAGTGCTGGACAACAAACTTAAAATCCTCGGCTGTCCGGCCCGCATGCAATTAGTGAGCGTGTATGCAACAAGACAACATGTGTTTGACACACAAACACCTGGAGTGTTTTCTCTAATAAATACTATCTTTCCCTCTGACCACACATTCCTGCCATAGTTATACATACAGGAGACACTTGGAGGCTCCAGGGTGTGTTTACCTGCGACTCTCCCCCTCTGTGCGCGCATTCACATGCACGTAGGACGTTTCACCGCCACGTGCTGCCGTAATCACACACTGGCAAACGAGCTGGTGTCAAAGAAACACCTGTGCTGGCTTTCCTTGTGCATAATACGCGGCATGAACCGATTTCACACGAGCCTGTGACGCGGGCGCACGCTCTGGTGTTCATTCACGCTAGTCGAGGCAAGTGAAAAACTCATTTGCTGGAGGATATGTTTACCGCAGCCCACACAGAGGGCGCTGAGAACCGATGCCGTGTCAGATGTCAGAGGCATCTTTTGCAAAACGAGCCTCTTTTTCTCTCGAGCCCGAGCCTACGCCATGGCTTCGCCCGGCAACTGTTTCAGGGCAGGGATTGGGAGAATGTCGTGGCACTGCTCCATGCGCGTGCGGTTTATTTCAAAACGTAATCTCAGCCGATAATTAAAGCTGAGGTCAGCTTTTGACTGAAGGGTATGCGTCTGGGGAGACTGTGTGGGGAGAGGATGTCACAAGCTGTAGCTGGAGGTTCCTCCTCTCACTGTCTCTCCAGCAGCTGGAAACATATAACTTCAGGGCAAGAGTGAAGAACTGTGACGATCCAGAGAAGTTCAAAAGAAGCTCAAGTAAACGTGGTAAACAACAGAAGGTTTGGAAAATCCAATTCTAATGAATCCATTCAAGTAATCTTTACTATCTCTCATCGCAGTGATTCATGCTCTGGCAGTTTCTTGGCCCTAAACGTGCAGCGCGGTCTAAGAATAAAGTCAGACACCATTAGAATAATGACAGCAGGTCTGTAGCAAGACGATGTGAATAGAAGCTGTTTCTAAGCCCTGATTAGTGTCTTGATGTAGTTGGTCAGTGTTTTACAACCCAGAGGCAACAACAGGATGATCCATGTGTGAGGCATCTAATCTTACTGTAAGTAATGCTCATCTTTAATAAATGCACTTCTCTTATTTACTATTGAGCGCGCAGGCCGCAGCTTGTTGTGCATCTGTACATTACAGCTGAGCTTTCGCGTTGCCTCCACGGGTGTGTTTGATCTTTATCAGCGGTCCAAAGGTTGCTCCCGTACCTATGTGTGAGCCATTTTACTGTCTTCCCTCCTCACATTTCTGCTGTGCAGTATGTTGAGGCAGTGGGGTAATGTTTAAGGCAGGTTTCCCAATCAACCAGGCGAACAGGAATTCAGAAAATCTGTCCCGGTTTAATCTTTGACTTGAACCGCAGCCAGGATATTTGCACACGCTGCTTATGTGTGTGCTTTTCATATAAGCAGAGTTTTACTATTATTTAACAACTGTGTAGTTGCGTATACCGTATGTCCCCCTTATGTTTATTATTGAGGTCATGAACTTCATATATCACATTTAGACTGTGGGTCTCATAGGAAGTCATTCGTGGAATCTTCCATTTTCCACTTTACAGTTTAATGCTAATCATTCCCCTTATAACCAAAGGTCACAACAGGCCCGGCCTTATTTGAGTTACTTGATCCAGTTTTAATGAGCTTCTTCACTAGCCACTGCATCAGCAGCGCTGTGCTGTAGGTTTCTCTGTCGCAGCTCTCGACTGCCTCTCAGACCTTCGCGTCGTCGTGTCTCAACATGTCGCCTCTCTGTTTTTATTGTCCATAGATCAGCTGCATGAAAGGCCCTCAGATACTCCTTTCAACGTCTGCCATCTCATATCAGCCTTGAAAGATGGAGTCTCATTTATTTTCCGATGACAGCCTTTGATTTCACTGCTAATATTTTCTGCTCCCTCTATTATGTTGGTATTAAACATTTAGGTATGTCTCCGTTTGACCAGGTTTTATCTTCTCTGTGCCCGTTACCCCTCACTCTTGTAGTCTCTCTCCCATGTTTCCATAACGCGTGCTGTTATTCAGAGTCAGCGATGCAGAAAGACTGTTTACACGGCTCAGAAAGACTGTTTAAAGGAACATGACTGGAAAATGTATAGTTAACACTTTTATTTGCACATATTTGCGCGTTGTCCTCTGACCCTTTTATGTTCTTATAGTAGAAAGCATGAAAGTAAAGTTTGCTTAGCTGACATGACAAGAGAGGCTTTGTAGGATGAGAACTAGTTCTTACAAATCCAACAATAGTGGACTGAATATTCTACATTAGTACATAGGTCTGGCAGCATTCAAACACCAAGCTGAGGTAATGGCAGTTGTGAATGGCATTAATGTTGAATAAAGGGCCTAGACCTGGAGTGAAGCCTCAGCTGGACATGAGGAAAGGTGTTGATTAACACGCTGTTCTTCATCTCCTACTTATTTTAAACACAGTGTTGCTCTTACAGCTGCCGCTGCAGTGTGCATGAAGCGCAGCCGTCACAGAAAGCGATGATTAGAAAATCACTGAGCAGCAGCCAGCTTCGGTGCATAGTTAATCGGAAGGAACTGAACGCAGGTATAAATCATTAACAGCCATCCTTCTCTCCCTCCCTCCAGGCCTGTGTGCCCTCGGACAGGAGCAGCCGTCGGGCCCTCACGGCTGCACGGAGGGAAGCTGCTACCCCGCCACCGGGAACCTTCTGATCGGACGGGCCGGCAACCTGTCTGCCAGCTCCACGTGTGGCCTGCACGGGCCGGAGAACTACTGCATCGTGAGCCATCTGCAGGTCAGCACACAAGCAGGGATGGATAAGCTTCCTGCAGGCCTGTGTGTCGCGTGATGTTTGTAGCCGCCCCTCAGCCCCCACGTCCATCTTCAGCCGCTCATTTGTCTGTTTGTTTGTAGCAATGTTTCTATGAGCGAGGGGCCAGGTGTAGATGTACAAGGCCACACCTTTGTCACACACACACACACACACACACACACACACACACACACACACACACACACACACACACACACACACACACACACACACACACACACACACACACACACACACACACACTCCTATCACTCTCGGTTCACCTCCTTTTATCACTGTGTCCTGTTTTTGTCTCGCATTTCTCCCGTCGAGTCTGTGTTTTCTCTCGTTCATGTTTAGCCCCCTCACATGTCTGTAGCACTTTTTAAATGCGTAGATACACAGGTAGCAGGTTTATGTTACAGCCCTCACCTCCATGAAATGCTTTGACAGCCGTTCCTTCAGCCCTACACTGTGCGCCTCTTGTTTTTCTGTCAGCATCACACCGGCATTCACCACATACGCGACGTGCGTTCTCCTGCTCGTACGAGTACCTGCTTGCACTTCCATTGCCTCAGGGCAGGAATATTTACCGGCGTCACCTTCCAGGTGAACGTGATTGACACCGTCTGAACCGGCAAGAGGCTCCCTGCCACAGTAAGGTGTAGGGAGTGCGCTAAAAGCTGTCATAGGTTGGCGAGGTTGGGCCATTGGTAATCTGTCATTTCCTTTAGAGGCCCACTCCAAAGATCTGTCTCTCAGCTTTTTACTGATTTTTTAGACTCTAAAATCAGTTCAAGGACTACAAAATATATAACTCAGGAAAACATGCAAAAAGGGAAAATGAAGCAAAATGAATAGAACATTACAAAATAAAAGAGAAAGTGAAGAAAGAGATGTTAAGAGGAAATGTTTCATTTTGGCACCAGAGTGATTTTGTCTGTAAAGCCTCCGTCGGAGTCTGACAAAGAAGTGTTTCCAAATTAGTGTCAGACTTACATCAGCGTATTGTTGGAGCAGAAAGCCTGGAAGTTGAGCTGACCAGCCTTGACTAATGGGAGATAAATAAGAGCTGAAAGGAGGGAGGGAGGTTCTGAAGAAGGTCAGCACCCAAAGCAATAAGAAGTGTTTTTTATAGAGCAGATGAATAAGACAGCATACCTACATAAACTACTGGTTCACCTTTTGGAAAATAGGGCACCTGCTTTGAGCCTTTATTGATGTGAATGTTAAAAAAGAAAGACAGATGGCAATAAGGTGCAGGTTTGTGTGTGTGTGTGTGTGTGTGTGTGTGTGTGTGTGTGTGTGTGTGTGTGTGTGTGTGTGTGTGTGTGTGTGTGTGTACGCTCACACACACCATTCCATTTCTCTCCAGTTTTCGGCAGAGTCTCCTGATAACAGCCACGTTGTTAGCGGCTTAATCACCCCTGACAACAACCTAATTAAGAAACGCTGCCCTGGAATCTGCTGCTGCTCTGTGCCAGCTCTCCTTCATGCCCCTGTTAGGACCCCCTCCTCGGCTCCCCTCATGCACCCGCTTACACCCTGCATGCTTCCCCCCATCGCCTACCCACGTCGTAGCTCTGGTGATGATACCCACAGTCTTGTCTTTCCCATGCTCTTAGTGGATTGATTGGTAACTGTGGGGGGTCTCGTTGCCATGGTAACATTTATGTTAGTTGCCCCATCGCTTTGCTGGATGATAAATTGCTGCAGTGTACCATGCAATGTATAGCTTTGACATCTGGTTCTGATTCTGTCTTTCTAAAGCTTTAACGCTAACGACATTGACTCTCACTTAGCTGCTAAATGTTAGCGGTTTTACATGCCGAACATCAGCTAGTTGTGTACATTGAAGCTGTTAGCAATTAATCTGCAGCAACACCGTCACCTGCCTCAGATTAGAGATGCTGGAGTGGCTTCAGACTAGTGACCACAACTATTCCAATTTTGACTGTACTGTAATTCCGAGCATTTCACATAATCACTGTTCATACAAGGTTCAAATTTGTCTCCCTGAACCAGTCAGTTAAGAAGGAAATTATGAAAGGTCCCTGGTGAGAACAATCCTGTGGTGTACTGATCTTTTTGTGCCTTTTATAGTTGCCTGCATGCTCTGTGGTATAAATTATACCATAGCCTCTTCCTTCATTAACACCAAACGGGTTTTGAATTGTTCCCACCGAGGGCAGCAGGTATTTTCAGCCACTCTTTCAGTGTCCTTTGTAAAGTAGCCGTCATTTTCTATTCAACAGGAGTCTGACAAGTGCTTTGAGTGCAACTCCCGCCACCCCTACGACGCGGCTCGCCACAGGAACAGCCACCGCATAGAGAACGTGATCTACCTCATGGACAGCTACGGCTTCAACACGTGGTGGCAGTCTGTCAATGGTGTGTGTGCATGGGTTTGTTCCTTTACAATATATAACAGTATCATGAAGCTGTTCAATGTGCGTCAGGTCTGTAATTATAGATGTGAGGTCTCCTACAGTCACTCAGTCAAGCGAGCGACATCTTCAGGAGTTTTCCTTTGCTTTTTTACGACATGAAGCTATTCTTTCCACAGGACATGAGAACGTCAGCATCCGACTGGACCTGGAGGCAGAATTCCACTTCACGCATCTCATCATGAAATTCAAGGTGCAGCCTCTTTTTTTTATTAGACTACGCTCTTATGTGTGTTTGTGGTTAGATGTGATATCTGCATTCCATCAAGCATGACTCCACTACCATAATGTTATAAATACAAACATGAGACACACTGACGTCTAGCGTATAACAATGATAATAATCCAAACTTTAAATTCTTTCTGCCCTCACTTCATCAGACTTTCCGACCTGCGGCCATGATCATCGAGCGCTCTGCAGATTTCGGCCGCACGTGGCGCCCCTACCGCTACTTTGCTTCCAACTGCACCAAGACCTTTCCCCGCATCCCCGCCAACGGCCTTCACAACATCAACGACATCATCTGTGAGGAGCGCTACTCTGACATCGAGCCGTCCACAAACGGAGAGGTGAGACGCCTTGCACTCAACGATGCACATGGATGCTTGATTGAAAATTCCCACGTTTTTCACAGTACAGTAAGTAGTGAGTGATGTGTTAATTCCTTTATCGCCTGAAGCTTGAACTATTTGATCTTGTAGGAGTGCCTAGATTTGTCTGCTTCCTCGTTCTTTTATTGACTCTAGCTGAACATTTCTACTGTGTCTTCAAGGTGATTTATAAAGTTTTGGATCCCGCTATTCCTGTGAAAGACCCCTACAGCTTAGACGTTCAAGGTCAGCGAAGACAATCCATGGAAGAAAAACAACAGCAGCAGCAGAGCGTTAGTTCACCTTCATATAAAATTCTTTTATTATAGAACTTCTGCGCATCACCAACCTGCGCATAAACTTCACTAAGCTGAACACTCTGGGTGACGACCTGCTGGACCGACGCTCTGACGTCCTGCAGAAGTATTACTACGCCATCTACGAGCTGGTGGTCAGAGGGAGCTGCTTCTGCTACGGACACGCCTCAGAGTGTTCCCCGGTCCCGGGGGTGAGAACCCAAGAGAGCAGCATGGTGAGAGTTTGAACAATCGCCTCCGAATCTGGCCAAGGATGAGATGTGTTCAGTCCACATTTACATTTGTGACTGGGCAGATCCACGGACGCTGCGTGTGCAAACATAACACAGAGGGCCTGAACTGTGAACGCTGCCGAGACTTCCACCACGACCTGCCTTGGCGGCCGGCGGAGGTCGAGAACCCTCACACCTGCAGAGGTGGGAAGCAGACGCACACACATCCTGACACATGCAGTAGATCAGCATCCTCCTAAGAAGCTGCTGTTGTTCTCCTTCCTGCAGTGTGTAACTGTAACGACCACTCCAAGCGGTGCCACTTCGACATGGCCGTGTATTTGGCCACAGGCAACGTCAGTGGAGGAGTGTGTGACAACTGTCAGCACAACACAATGGGACGCAACTGTGAAATGTGTAAACCTTTCTACTACCAGGACCCCAACAGGGGCATCCGGGACCCGGGGGCCTGCATTGGTGGGTTTCCATTAATGGCTTTGGTGCTGGTGCCTACTGCATATACTGTATATAATGTTTAATTTGACTGCAAAATGCGGTAAATTGGACACATGAAGATTTCCTTTGTCCCCTTTAGCCTGTGACTGTGACCCGGTGGGATCTCTGGAGGGGGGCGTGTGTGACAGTCACACTGACTTAGACATGGGGATGATTGCTGGGCAGTGTCGCTGCAAAGCCAACGTCCGAGGGATGCGCTGCGATGACTGCAAGCAGGGTTACTACGGCCTGAGCCAAAACGACCCGCTGGGCTGCCAGCGTATGTATGCGCGTGTTTATGAAATGTGTCCGAGTCTTAATGTGGGATCATTAACAGCAGCAGTGTGTTTCCTCTCCAGCTTGCAACTGCGACCCCCGTGGCATCATTCAAATGGCGGCTCCCTGTGACCAGATCAGCGGCGACTGCTCCTGCAAAAGATACGTGACGGGTCGCTACTGCAACCAATGTCTGGTTAGTTACCAGCCTTATAAAATCTGCTGCTCATGTGCGTCACTGCATCCTGCTTTGAGGTTTAAAGGTTTCTGTCCCTGTAGCCAGAATACTGGGGCCTCAGTAACGACCTGGCTGGCTGCAGACCCTGTGACTGTGACTTTGGTGGAGCCTTTAACAGCAGGTTCAGTTTTTTGTACTTAATAAATGCCTTAAAAAAAGAGATTTATTCAGACGTTCCTGAATAAATCCTGTTACATTTAAGCTTTACCGCCTCCTTTTCCACTAGGTGCATGATGGAAAACGGCCAGTGTGACTGCAGGAGGCATCTAATTGGTCGACAGTGTTCAGAGGTGCAACCTGGGTACTTCTGTGCTCCGCTGGACTACTACAAGTACGAGGCTGAAAATGCCAGCGGACGCCCCCCCACTGACCCCAACCTGCCGGTGAGCACAGCACCAGAATCTAGAACAAAGCAAACTTTTTGAAAGCTACAAACAACTAAAACAAAACCTTATGTATGATTTGGAAAATCTGTGCATGCTTCTACTTCATCCAGGGTATGATCTAAACTTCTATATTCAGTATTTAGCGCATAGGGTCAAAGATCACAATGCTCCTTAAAAGCATCTCTATGACAACTCCACTCTCAATCTCATACAGAGACTCCAGATCCAGATCCAAATCAGGCTTGAAGCATGTTATGACTATAACGAACTGCTCTTTCATATTGTTCTGATTCCATCAGAATTGTGTCTTTTTGTTTTGTTTGCTGTATCGTAGACATGCATCTTTATCATATACATTATTGTAACTATAGAACAAATAATGCTATTGCTTCTGGTGGAGAAAAATGATACAGGATAAAAATGTCATTTCATTGTCATTTATTAAATCATATCACACCACTTTTAATAGCTTTTCAGATAAATGAATTGTCTCGCATAGGGACTCACATATCTTTGAATCTATATCTATGAACAGGCTCCGGCCTGTTAACGTGAAGGGCGTCAGGTTGACAGGTCTGTTCCTGCTGTCAGTGGATGATCACCTCCCTCCTTTGCCATCTTTGTCTGGCGCTTCCTCGCATTCCTCTGCTCACTTCACCTCCATCCTCACCGCTCTTAAGAGACCCCCTCCACGTCTCCCATTGAGCCCACTCTGCAAGCTCAGACAGTCCATACCTATAACATCCCCACAGAAGGAATGTGGAAGGAAGAGGCACATATTGTCTTCAGAATGTTATGAGAGGAAACGCAACCGTGCATCGCACTAGTTGCTGTGTTTTTTCTCAACACATGCAACAGATTATGGACACGATACAGTCGTGTCTGCACAGAATTGAGGTGAAGTGACCCATAAACCCAGACAGTGGCACAGACACCGGCCCGTCACAGCTGTGGAGCAACACACGCGTTAACATAAACACACAGCTGGTTGGTTAGTCTCATTAGCACTAATAGGATGAGCTGCAAGTGTAAGTGAACTCTCTCCTGTTTTCTCTCAGGGAAAAGTTCGACCAAACGCAGACACCGAGTGCGTTCAGCACCTCAGCAACCAGCTGAGGAGAAACCGGCGTCACCGTCAGGCCAACTCCCAGCAGCTCCACGCTGCACTGACACGCATCCGCCAGCTTCGGCAGACCGTACGTTTTTAACCTCCTATCCTTCATTTACTGTAAACCTATTTACTGTAGACAGACTTCCTAAACTACAGCTACTGTAACTGCTGATCACATGACGTTTAACCATAATGATATCCTCCCTGTTTACATGTACAGTGTAATGTGTTAGGGTCACGTGCACCACTTGGCAAATTGAGCGTTCCTAGTCCAATTAAAAAACAGGCTGTCGGGTAAAATTAAGTCACTTTAAGCAAGTCATACTGAAAAAAGAGCAGCGAATTTGCAGCTGGGAGGGAGCAGGAGAGGCAAATAGTCACGCAATGAGATAAAGCATAGGTATAACAGGACACAAAAAAACAGTTCAATCAAACTGGGTTTAATTAACATCTTTGCTCCTGTCAGCCGGATGTGAGCATTGTTCACAGAGAGCACGCTCTCAGCCACATGGTCACGTGGACGGGACCCGGCTTCGCCCGTGTCAAAGATGGAGCCGGCCTGGTGTTCACTGTCGACAGCATCCCCTACGCCATGGACTATGACATCATGATCCGCTATGAGCCGGAGGTTTGTGCACTCACCCATTGATGACAGATGTAGAGGTCTGTTTATAAGTAAAGTGTGTGTGCGTGTGTAGTCTACAGAGGACTGGGAGGCCGTAGTGAGCATTACCTCCGTGAACCTGCCCTCCAGCCTCCGGTGTGGAAACCTCCTGCCGACTGAACAGCTGTACACTGTCACCCTGCCGCACCACAACAGGTACACAAATCCGTTTGCATGTGAGCGTGTTTACTGTATTCAAGGTCAGATTTGTTTCTGCACGCCTCAATCGCTCAGGTTTATGTTTCATAGCCCAGGGAGGATTTCGTCATTGCATTGTTGTCGCTGCAGCCTGCCCTGACTTGTGTTAGTGAGGTGTGTACTTGTGTTCCTGGTCCACTGCACCCTGTAGTATTTTCACTATACATTCAGAGATAAAACAGCAAACATGCCAGAAATTCAGTGTAATCCTTCAGTGACATGACTGCAGCAGCTCTGATTAACACAGAAGAATCCACGTCTGTGCTGGAGATGAGCAGAGAACGGTCCAGTCCTGCAGTGCTATTGTTCACCCACCTCATGCCCCTAGATCTGGTCCACTGAGTTTGTTCTGAGCTGTTCAGCCTTTGTACGCAGCAGCTGATAGAGAGTACATTTGGAGTAGAAAGCTGATGATGCAGTTACCACACAAAGGTGGAAGTGAAAGAACATTAGGTGGAGAAAAGATCAACTGAAAGAAGAGATGAAAAGAAGAAAAAAAAAATTTATTTTCATTGGTTGTCTCTAATTTACTTTAAAGGTGATTGACTGATTTAATAGCGGCATGATATCAACCTGAAGCCAATCTTTTACTACATAAACCTTTCATCATTGTTCCTAAATCCACAAATTAGACGGATTACTGCTAATCAGAAGGGATTAAATATTATTTCCTCTGTGAAGAAATCAAGGCAGCAAAATAGGCTATAAAATAGGACTAAAACTGTTTGGTTTCAACTCACTGAAAAGCTTTTCAGAGTCTGAACTTAACTGGAACTAAGAAGTAAGACCCAGATGTGTCAGTGGACTGTGACTTGGTTTCTGCTCTCCCCTGTTGTTGGTCCTTCAGCCAAATCCATTTAACAAAGTGGATCAAAAGTATCAAGAAGTGCCCTGCTAGCTCAGTAGGTAGAACAACCCTAACCCTGCTTGTGGCACCAGGTCTGTCATTGAGCAAGGCACTTTACACTGGCTCCCCTGGCACTGAGCTGTGGTTGCCCACCTCTACCCTCAGGGATGGGTGAAAATCTAGAGATTAAGTTCTCAACTGTGGGATCAATAAAATTCAATTTTTAAGAAAAAAACAGATTAACCAAGATGAAAAATGCCAAGTACAGTATATACAGTAAAGTAACTAAATAAAGCATGTAAAAATGCACAGTGAATGCTGAATGTATTGTTGAAGAATTGCTGAAAGCATTTAAAACATTGAAAACAGCTAAAGGTAATTGACACCTTTCAAGTTTAGCTGAATGTACGTATGTGTGTAAGAAGGTGGAAGACTTGTTTATTGAACAGAGCTGCATTTTTTCAGAAACCAAAGCTAGCTGATGAATTGAATGTACAGTATAGCTGATTGGATCCGCAGAGCAATAGGTGCAGAGCTGAATGTTAAACATATAACTTAAGTTTTTGAAAGAAATTCATCTATTGATAATAAGAGCTGAATACAGAAACATGACTCAGACGTAAATTTAACCCAAGGTCCCCATTTTAGAGTCAAGGATTTATACCACTGAGCCACAGGATATTAGAACTGAGAGAGGGTGGAGAAATCTTGTTCTGACCAACAAATATGTATAACATATTTAGAAAGCGTTAATTAAATAAAAAGCTGAAAGCAGTTTAAAAGGTGCACACATAAGACATGCACTTTAAGTTTGCATATGTTGCTGAATGCGGTAATGTTGAATTTAATTTAATGCAGAAAAATTAGGTGGTTTAAAAACAGCTGAACATTAAACCTTCTCTGCTCGGGAATCAAACCTGGGTCTCGCACACAATGCCCCATTCATTTCATTCATGGGGACTTACAGTCGCTTAAGGTTAATAATAATTTAAAAACTCAAAAAGAAAAGTAAACTATAAAGATTTGAGTGCTGTGCAGCATTCACTGTATTCACTGTGATTAAACACAATCAACAACGCTCAATGAGGCTTTGACTTGTGCAGAATGAGAAAAGAAATGTGGGCCTTTTATTTTTCAGATACGTCCAGATGCCAAGGCCGTTCTGTTTCGAGCCCAGTAACCGTTACGTGGTTGCCATCAGGTTCCAGCGCCATGGGGTCTCACATCGACACCTCACTGCCTTCATTCTAATCGACTCGGTGAGAGTATCAGCTCATCAGCCTCAAAAAAGCAATAAGAGAAAGCATTGATCCATTAAACAATATTTTATTACCATTTTTTACACAAACAGCTGGTTCTCATCCCCAAATACACCGAGCTTCCAGGTTTCCAAGGCAATGAGCCGGAGGCAGAGCACCGACGGGAGGAGATGAATCATTACATGTGTCTAGATTCCTTTATGATCACGCCGACGCCGGCCCTGGCTGAGATGTGCTCCAAACTCATCTGCAGCATTTCATCCATAATTCATGATGGCGCTCTGGGTGAGTGGAGGAGCACGCAGCGAGCAAGTGCACAGGATGCGGGTTCGAATCCGTCAAACGAACCAGCTCTCGCTCCTGTGTTTCAGCCTGTCAGTGTGACCCTCAGGGTTCGCTCAGTGGCGAGTGTGATAAAGTTGGAGGTCAGTGTCGGTGCAAAACAAACGTGATGGGCCGACGCTGTGACCAGTGCGCACCAGGGACCTACGGCTTTGGCGGGACTGGCTGTACTGGTGAGTTTTGATGGATCTTATTAGATTGTAATATTCAGCGTCATTTGTGAACAAAAACCCTTAAACGCCTTCTGCCATCCAGCCTGCGACTGCCACCCGGAGGGCTCCTTTAGCCACGAGTGCGACCCAGTTACAGGCCAGTGCCACTGCAGGCAAGGAGCCAGTGGGCGTCAGTGCTCCGACTGCCAACCGGGGCAGTGGGGATTCCCCAGCTGCAGCCCCTGTCAGTGCAACGGCCACGCGGACGTCTGCGACCCCCGCACGGGGGAGTGTAGAGACTGCAGGGACTTCACGACAGGACACCTCTGTGAACGGTAACTGTTGCTAAACATCAGGCATGACCTGTCCCGAACTGGGTTTTTCCCACTGTTCATGAATGTCCGGATTTCGCCCAGTTGTGCGGACGGGTTCTTCGGAAACCCAGTGCTTGGCTCCGGGGAGCACTGCCGGCCCTGCCCCTGCCCAGGCAACCCGGGCTCCGGTCATTTTAACGGCCACTCATGCCACGCAGACCACACCTCCAACCAGATCATCTGCAACTGCAAACAGGGCTACGCCGGTGAGCTCCGCCTCTCGGATCTGCCCATGAGCTTCTACTCTCTCATGCTAAGTTGTTCATTACTAACAGCTAGGACACTAAGGGACTCTGTGTTATCTCTTTTCTCTCCAAGGATCTCGCTGTGACTTGTGTGCACCTGGTTACTATGGTAACCCAGGCCAAGCAGGTGGACAGTGTCTGCCTTGCGAGTGCAACGGCAACATCGACACCCAGGACCCGGAGTCGTGTGACCCCAGGACCGGGCAGTGCCTCAAGTGCCTGTACCACACCCACGGCCCGTCCTGCGCCCAGTGTGAACTTGGCTACTTTGGCGACGCCATGGCTCATGACTGCAGGCGTGAGTGCTGACGGCAGACGGGGCCAGTGCTGCGGAACTCGAAGCGCAGGATGTGACCGACTGACCCGTTTCTGTTCTCAGGCTGTACCTGCGTAACCGCCGGCACCGCGCCGTCATCCTGCAGCGACGGACAGTGTCACTGTGACCAGCAGACCGGGGCCTGCCCCTGCAGGGAGAACATCATCGGCCACAACTGTGACCAGTGCGCTCCCAACCACTGGAACTACGGCCAGGACCGAGGCTGTGAGCCCTGCAGCTGCCACCCACAGCACGCCCTGGCGTCTCACTGCAACATGGTGAAGAAGCAACTTAAAAAGACAATAAATGTGAACATGGACAAAAAAGATGACCTGTATCCGTCTGTCTTCAGTTCACAGGCCAGTGCCACTGTCAGCCAGGCTTTGGAGGCAAACAGTGCACTGAGTGTGAGCAGCTCCACTGGGGAGACCCACGAGTGCAGTGTCAAGGTAACAATAAGATCATCTGACCAATGTATGTTGAATAACATATATATCAGAAACTGGTACTATATCTGTTACATCCTATCTCCCACCTCTTCCATCCATGCGTTCAGAGTGTAACTGTCACCCGCTGGGCTCAGAAATGGCCCAGTGCGACAGAGTCACGGGGGCGTGCGAGTGCCGGGAGGGAGCCACGGGCACGCGCTGCGATGAATGCGCGCGCGGCTTCACCGGCGTCTTCCCCGCGTGCGTCCAGTGCCACCCGTGCTTCCAGCTGTGGGACGACGTGGTGTGCCAGATAAAAAGGGACCTGGACCACATCCACAACGTCGTGGAGGAGATCCTGGCGAGTGGCCTCAGCGGCGTGGAGGAAACGCGGATCAAGGAGCTGGAGAGGAAGCTGAAGCAGGTGCAGGGTCTGCTCAGCACGGACGACAGCGACAGGATCCACCAGCTGATCGGACAGAGCATGGACGACCTGAGGTGAGGCCTGGCACTGCGTTTGCAAGCTCATCCTACATGTGTATTTTCCCTCGCCACCAACCGCCGCATGCATTTTAGGGCTGAGATTGCCCTGACCGATGGGCGACTGATGGGCATCGGCCAGGAGCTGAACACAACAGCAGATGAAGACGAGGAGCTGGCAGACACGTTGTATGACCTGGAGAGGGAGCTGAGGGACATTAACTCCACTGTGGCTCAGAAATATCATCTGCTGGATGATTACCTTACCTCTGGTTTTTCAGGTAGCACACTTGAGTTAGCTAAAAAATATCACAATACCACCACAGGGTAGGCGGAAATCATGAAAATGTGTCATCTTGGTTAAGGTAAGGTGTGGAGCTGCTCTAATAAAAGGGGGTTTCTAAAAACTTTAGGAGTTATTCAGTCAGCCACAGTTTTTAAATCTCAAATCAAAAAAACAAAAAAGGGGTAAAAAAACCCTCCTCCTGTTCCTGATCTTCACAGACCAATTTGAGAAAGTGAAGAAGTACTATCAGGAGTCAACGGAGGCTGAGGAGAAATGCAACACCACGGTTTCAGGTCCTCTCAGCCCAGTGGGGCAATCACAGGAAACCCGCAACCTCACGGAGACCCTGCTGGACGCAAGTAAAGACAACCTGACTCGTACGCTGACTGCTCAGAACAAGTCCTTGGAAGAGCTGCAGCAGAAGGCGCATGAATTGGACAAGAAGGTCCATCACATCAGTCATAAGGTAGGTGGAGATGGAGTCTAACAGTGGCCTCTAGTGGCCACAAGTTGTAAACTCAGCTTCATAGGTCAATAAAGGAAAACTTCATCAATTTTCAATGAGGGTTGACCAAAACAATGTCGGGTAGTATTTGAGAATGAAGGGACTCTCTGATTCCTCCATATAGAATCATACAAGTAACACTGAATATCAGACTGTATAGAACTTGCTGTCTTCTTAATAATCCAGCGCAGGACGTCCGGCCATTGAATATTAGTGCTGTAGGTGTATGCATGAAAAACAATAGCGGACTGAACAGTTTTGCTCCAGCAGGCTGGCTCCGCCCCCTCTCAGTCTGACCATTGCTGGGGCAGGTACATAAAAAACCAGGAAGCATTAATTGTAGTTTTTGAGCCCACAGCAAACCATCTGCTGAGGCGTCTTGTTGAAGAAATTCATGATTTCTGATTTCTCTGCTTAGAAATTATGGAGTGTCTCTTCATTCTTAAATATTACCCAATGTCGTTTTGATAAACTTATTTAAAGTTTTCCATTTAAGCTGGCACAATCTTAAGATGAGAAAGTTATTGACAATATGGAACATATTTCTAAAAAGATGCTTGATTATTTATTTACATATTCATTGTCCCTTGATTGATGTGAGCGATGATGCGTTGGACCCTCAGGTATGCGGTGGTCATGGCAATGCCTCTGCTAATGGCACTTGTCCAGACAGTCAATGTGGTGGTGCAGGTTGCCGTGACGATCAGGGTAATCACGTGTGCGGAGGCAAAGGATGCAACGGGACGCTGAGCACGTCTGCGGCCGCGCTGCGTCACGCCAGAAACGTCAGTGACATCCTGAACGCCACCACCGAGGAAATACAGAACGTCGCAAAACAGGTGCTGATGGTTTTACAGTGTAGACTTGTTCTGATGATGTTTTCTGTGATCAGATGATGATTATTTCCTGAATTCAGCTTCTGGATATAGCTGCTCTGACAAACAATGTGAAGAACCAGGCGATGAACACACTGAAAAAAGCCCAGGAGAAGAAGGATGACTTTGAAAAAAACAACAAGGAGCTCAAAGACTTCATCAAGAAGATCAGAGACTTCCTCACTGGTATGGTGACGTTCTAAGACATCCTCTTTGTCCTTAATGATGTAAACCCTTGAATTAGACATCACATGTTGCCTCTCTTTCGTCCTCACTGTCCAGAGGAGGGCGGAGATCCAGAGAGCATAGAGAAGGTGGCGCAGCAGGTCTTGGCCATCAGCCTGCCTGTGAACAGGACCACGTTGGATCAGATGATAGCGCAGATAAAGGACAGCCTCACCAACCTCACAGAGGTGGAGGGAATCGTCAACCAAACCTCGCAGTATATTGCCAAAGCCAAGGAGCTGCTCAACGATGCTAAGGATGCCAAGTAAGTACTGTCACTACACACTAGACACGCACACTACAACAGCAGCTCTGTAGCTCATAAATGAACATGTTACTTTTCATTTATTATTGCAGAGCGTAAGGCCATTTTACAGGAAATAGAGGCTATTATATCAAATTACTTAATAGGACACAGTACCTTTCTGTTTTTTCGTCCAAAGTAAAAAATATGATAGAATCACAATGTTCATTTCCAGTTATCCACTAAAAAGCAGAGCAAAAGGGATAAAGTCATAAAAATCATTCCTGATTATATTACTGAGTACTCATTGTGCAGCAGTACAGTTAAAAATATTTCCTTTCTGTCCAACTGTGCCTTGTGAAGGAGTCGAGCCGAGGAGGTGAAGAATACGGCCAATGACACCAACCACGCACTGGATTTGTCTAAAGAGGCCATAGACAAAGCAAGAACAGCCCTCAACGAGGCGCGCAGCAACCTGAACAGCACGCAGAATGCCACTGCTGAGGTAGAGCTTGAAAACTGGGCCCACAGTGGAGCCTCCTTCTTTCCCAGCAATAAAATACTTCCACATCTCCATTCCCATCCTCAATTCTTCACTTTAATGTCGCTCCGGTCTAGGTGGACGGCAGGCTGACACAGCTGGAGAGCAAGCAGATGGATGCCATGATGCGTTTGGGGAACCTCCACAAGGAGGTGGAAGCTCTGAGGAACAAGACGGATCAGAACAGACAGATGGCGCAGGAGGCCAAAGCGCAGGCCGACAACGCCACTCAGCTTGCGTCCTCGCTGGAGCAGGTCAGTTGTAGTCTGGTCTGTAGTTTGCTCCAGGATATATATTTGTTTTACTTTTAAGAATATTGTTTTGCAGAGCTTTAACGACACGGAGGAACTATTTCGGGAGCTGCAGATGAAGGTGGAATCTCTTGGTGGAGAAGCTGGAGATCTGAACACCATCAACCAGAAGGCCAAGGAGATCCAGATGGAGGCGGAATACCTCCTGGAGAAAGTGAAGAACGGGACAGAGGAACTTCAGAGTGAGTCCACAAAGATGCACTCAGTGATGAGAATCACCACAGCCAGCAGGATGTGGCAGTATCTGATGCCTGTTTTGAACTCTGTGCCGCTTTGTGCTTTCAGTGCTGGAGGAAAAGTTCAAGAATAACGAGAAGCGGATGCAGGAGCAGCGTCTGGAGCTGGATGGGCTGAGGGAAAACGCCACATTGGTGCAGAAAGAGATAAGGGATCAGGTGCAAAAGTACAGCAATTGTCTCTGAAGAGGTCACCAGAGCGCTGCTGGCTGTGAGACGACCGATGCTGTGACTAGAACTGAAAACCACATCACCTATGGATTAAGACTGCCTGCATGACTTTCTGTATACAGAAACACCTCCTCTGTTCGTGGACTGCAGGATATTTTCTATTTTGAATATCAAACCATGTGGTGTCTTTAAGCTATTACAAGTGGATGTATGTGGAGTCTATTTTTTTTAATTGTGTAGGCTTCAATAAATAATGTCTGTAATATAAATAAGAAGTACACAAGAATATGTTATGAGACCTTTGTTACTTTTACCAAAAGTGTATTAGGGGTTTTATGTTTGTGCTGTAATTTTTACTCTGTTAGTATCTGGCATTTACAACATGTCACATTCATATTTGCAAAAGGTAGATTTTTTTTTAATTAACCTTATTTAAAAAGAAATTCTCAATTAAGTCTTCAGAATTAGGGCAAACACATGAATTATAACAGCAAAATTGATTCCTGAGGTGTAAATATGGAAAAAAATAAATTGGATGCATTTTTTCTAAACTCACTGACTGGACTGTGTCCCCAAATTTATGATCGCAAAAAGTTATTTTAGTTCATGGTCACAAGGGGGCGCCTCGGTTATTCACCACCCACAGTTAGTCGGTCAGTTAGTGTTAGTGTAGTTATTCACCAAAAACAAGGATTTACGGCTTCCAGTGAAAACGTGATGCATTCAGAAGCTACGGAGCCACGTGCTTCCCTCAGAAATAAGACTGTTTACTGTTCGCAGCCACCTGTTGTATGAAGCTGAAGTTCTGAGCGTAGGCAGTGAGACAGCGCTGTGATCCGTGCGCGTGCTCGCGACGCGCCGACCAGGGCTGCAATCAAAGGGAATCTAATCCATTCAAACGGGGAGCGCGCATTCCTGCTCCGTTTCAGACCTGCACGGTGTTCAGCGCGGCCAGGGGCTCGTCGGAAAACGTGCAGTGGGTTTTAGAGAGGAAAATGAAGATACGGTTCCATTACCGCAGCCGGTTTAATAAAACGTTTAAACTGTTTAAACTGTTACTGACAGTCCACGTGGAGATAAATGAACCAGCCAGGTTTGTCTGAGCCACATACTGTAGAGGTGATGGAGGTAATTCCCATCATCCTTTGGGCGGCACCACCTGCCTCCACGCGCAGCCGTCGCCCTCCCGCCTCCTCCGAGTAGCTGCGCTGTACACGCGCCGGTCCGTTCCGGAAGTCCAGCTCGGAGTTTCCAGCAGAGAGGCGCGGGAGCGAAGGACTCCTCGCGCAGTAGGCTGCGCTGCCCAGCTCCGCTCCGCTTCTGTCCGGCGACTGCGCAGCAAGTGGACCAGCGGGAGACCGATAACTGCACAACACCGGAGCGTCTCTCCAACATCTTCCGAACCGTGAGTACTATTTAAAGGGAGATACAGGAACACGTTGGACAGTTACCAACAGAGGATGGATGCTTTTCATCAACACTAAAACACTAATTTAGATCGTTACGCAAAAACACTACGTTATCTGGACCCTCCGGGTCTCGAAACCGCACGTAGTCGTACATTTGAGTAGTGGGACTTTTGTCATCAGTATTCGTGCAGGGTGCCTCACTTTAACCTGAACTGTTGCGGTCCACAGGTTGTCCGCGGCCCCGCGCGCGCTCCGAGATGCGGGCATCACTGCTAACGCTCGTCTGCGGTGAGTAGCTGCACTGGACACGCGCTTTGAAGTCAGCCCGGGTCTCCTGCGCCGCAGCGAATCCTCAGAAGTCATTCAGTGAACGGGTCTGAAGGCTAACGAGCGTCTCGTGGGCACTGGGGTTTATTGGATCAGAACGCGTCCTGTGGACGTTTGATCATGCCGCGTGCGTAAAGTTTATTATAATGGGAAATGAGACGTCTACTCTCCTCTATTAGCAGAGCGAACTTTAAAGCAACATCAGAACTACACTTTATGGTCTTTTTCAAAATAATGTGCAGTTAAGAAAACGCACTTAGTTTAGTTTAGCTTTCAGTTATAATTTTTTCTGCGGATCACAAGCTCCTGTGGAATCAGTAGCCTGGAGTCTGATGTGCGGACGGTCCCCTCACGCATCCCCCTGCCCAAGATAAGATGTCTGGACTCTCTTTTTTAGGGCCACGGTCCCTCTGAGCCTCTGTGGGTCTCTGTCTCTTTTGGTGGCGTCACTCTGTTTATGGTCCTCCTAAAACAGCCCAGCTGAATCCACAAATAGATCCCCCCTCTCAACACCTACCGACATCACAGCTACATGTATTTGCGCCCGTTGTTCATGTTCGCCAGCGCCCGTGTGCATATTAAGACTGGAAAATCTAACCGAAGCCACTGTGGGTTTGTGGAATGTAATTAAAGACCCGAATAGCTCCGAAGGTCTTTGCATATTGGGGCCTCGCACACGCTCCACCCCAGTCAGCGCGGAGGTGCTCCCACTGCTTTAATGGAACAATGCTCCCCCGTAAAATGCATCCTAATGCTTTGTTTCCTGGAGCTGGAGGACAAAGGGCTCATTGCACCAGTTAAAGACTCAGTTGGTGCCTGCTGTTGGCACCCGGGGTGTCCTCATCAGCCTTATCAGTGGCCACACACATGAAGGAGAGCTTGGTCTGGGTCACACAAAACAGCTGGCGTGTGTGACGCAGATGCCGCTACATCAGGGTGAATATATAGAATCGGTCACATCACATGAGAGCGACAGTGATCCACCACATTTGTTGGCTGTGCGTTCTTCTCTTGAGCCACAAAGCAGCAACACTCACAACCTGGTGGTATTTAGAGCTGAGCGTGAATTCTGATACATACAGTCACCAGCTGATGGTTTGTAGCAGCTGGGACCCTCGTGTGGTTTGTTTTAAACTGGTAATTAACTAGAGAATAATAAATAAAACAATATAAATGTAATCTATAGTAATTAAACTGCCCAAATCAGGAATTAGACCCCCTGATGGAGTTAGTGGCTAATGACAACAGCCAGGTTTGTGATTGCGTTAACTGCTTGGGGTGAATGGATAGAGGAGAGAAAACAACAACAGGCGACAAAAGAACAGCAGAGGTTTTTCTTTTGCTGGAATAAACAGTGTTTGTTGGCACCTATGTGAAAAACTGTCGTCTCCAGTTGACTTGGTTTGGGTTTGCCTCTTCTTTTCTCCTCAACAGCTCAGATATCTTTTTTTTGTATTATCTGTATTTACCATAAAAGCAAGGTCCGATTAGAAGCTAAGGGTGAACCTGAGAGATGTAAAAGTGCAAAGCTGAGGTTTGCGAGTGGTCTGATAGGATTCAAGCGATACAGAGAGAGACAAAGCAGAGGAGGAAGCGGGAAGCAACAAGTGCATCTGATGCAGCGTCATTATAGAGAAAGGGAGCTGTCCATTCAGACTCCGAACGCCTCCAAGGATGAGCTGCAAGGTCAAAGGTTGTGCTCAAATCCCTGCGGGGTTAATTGGTGTGTGTTTGACAGAAGGAGAGAGAGAAGCAGGGACGGAGTGAAAGGACTCAAGCTGATCTCAGGGACAAAGGAACCAGCGGAGCCTCCACTCAAACTCCTTTTCTGTTCACTTTCTGTTTCCATTCGCCCTCTCTGGGGGTTGGAGGGTGAAGAAGCCTGCGTGGAAAGCCGGTCATGCAATACAGTGTTTAAGCGTCTGACCACAGCCACCACTGTAATCCTGCTCTTTCTTTGCGGTCAGAAATGCTTTTCGTGACTTGATCTCATTAAGTTAAGTTAAGATAAGAGAGGAAGCAACTCATTAAACCTCCAGGGGGGCGAAGGAAGGAACTGAAGAGTTAGAGAGGAAGGAAAACTTGACATGAAAGGTTGAGGTTGGAGTAAATCCTCTGTAATGCACCTGACTCGCAGGTTTGTGTTTGTGTAGGAATGGAGCTCAGGTGTGTGTGTGTGTGTGTGTGTGTGTGTGTGTGTGTGTGTGTGTGTGTGTGTGTGTGTGTGTGTGTGTGTGTGTGTATGTGTGTGTAGACAGGTGAGATCTAGTGTTAGACAATGGGAGCGAGCCAGTGTGTTTCCAAAGTCTTAGTAAGCGACAACCTCCGGAAATGACTGATACAAGAACAATGGCGTAGTAAAGCCAAAAACCACCAGCACCGGGCGAGAGAGAGAGAGAGAGAGAGAAATAGAGGGGAGGAACGTAGAGGACAAACGAGGACAAAGAGAAAACAGCACAGAAAGAGCACAAGGAAATGAGGAGACACAGGAGTTGTTACATGAAGGGGCAGTGATTTAGGTTTTCCCGTCCTCTTAGGATTTCTTCCTCAATGAAACCAGAAGGTGGAGGTAGAGGAGGAGGAGGTGAGGGGAAGGATGAGGCTGGAGCTGGTTTTATTAAAAACAATAGGGAAGCAGGTAGAGTGGTGAGCGTATAAGCAAAGCTCTAGGAGGCGTTTCGGCCGAGTTTGTTGAGACTCCCAACAGGTGAAAATATGAATTTTATTTTTTTAAGTTTTCATGTGGTGATTTTCAGAAAAGGTGAAAAAAACACTGTGACAAAAGTCAAATCAAGATTTGTCCCCGATGTGTTTTGCTGTAGAACTTTTGGTTACAATGCTTTGCTAATTAGATTGAAAACAGTCATCATGGGAGAAATGCTGTTTTTCTTTTTATTGTCCGTGGGACGTGGCTAATTACAGGCCAACGACAGGCCGCTTGTTAAAGGACACCAACGCACCTGCAATTATCTAATGCGAACAAGTAGCAATTACTGCAGCTGTGCTGATACGAGCAGCGCCGCTTCAGGGCTCAGCGGTTGGTTCGTGTATTTTTCCCTTAGTTGTGTGTGCGGGATCAGACCCGGAGCTCGGGCCGCGCTCCCCCTGGGAGGCGAAGGAGGCCTCGGGCCACGCAGAGACCAACCGTAGGCTGCAGTAACTGCAGGTTTCCCCTGAGCTCTCCCTAAGTGGAGCCAGGTTTTCTCCACCAGAGGCTCTGATTACTTCAGTCTCCCCGTGTTCCCAGCTCAGCTGCTGAACACAGAGCTCTGATCACTAACCGGGCCCAGACCGAGCGGCTGGTTCACGGCGCTCCACATGTGCTGACCAAACGCGCCTCCACTCTCAGAGTCGGACTCCGTCCCGTTTCCGCATGAGGCGATCTGACTTGGGGTTTGTAGCGGCTCTCGCCGCACGTCGCGCGCTGAGCCAAAAGAAACCAGGGGATTTGATGGATTTGTTGAGCGTCAGGCAGCGCGGCACAGGCTTTGTGGCTGCCTGCTGACTTCAGGGAGTCCCATCAGCTTCCAGGGATGGATCGCAAATCAAAGCAAATCCAGGGGTTTAAGGCGTTTCTAGGATTTCTTTTTATCAGACATCTTTTCATTGAACTAATATGCAATTGGTTACAATTTGCAAAGGTCTAAGGACACAAAGCATTGAGTTCAGTCAGACTGTTTAAAAGCAGGCTGCAGTCTGGGTGGGAGGCTGCTGGAGGTCCAGGCAGGAACACAGGGACAGCTCTTTACTGGAGCTGTGCTGAACCTGCGGCCTTCTCACCACCTCTCACGTCATCTACTCATCCTCTAAAACAATACTCCACTTTAAGGTCGGCCATCTTTTTTATGAGCCGGCTCTGCTTAAAGAACAGAGGATGAAAGGAGCGAAGAAGGTGAGCGGCAGGGCAGAGTGAGTGGGGGGAGGATGGGAGGCGGATGAAAACGGGAGGCTAATAACAAGGTGAAGAGGGAGGAGGAGATGTGGATGTTTGGCTGCGGGAGTCGGCCGTCCATCACCTGAGAGCACAGCAAAGAGGACGCCGAGGGGAGAATGCTAACTAATTAGCTTGGAGGAGTTAAAATACAGAGGTTGTTGACTCTGCTTCACCAGGGCTTTAAAGTAACTGGACTGATGGCCAGCGCTAAATATATCAGCTGCTGGTCTCGTTTGCAGCTCTTGTTTGTCTTTGCCTTGCTCGTTGTTTGCAGCGGTGGCTGACTTGTCCCCGCTGAATGTGTCAGGTCTACGCCACTTCCTCCCTGCACCTCCACCGTCACCGTGTGTGGTGGACACACACCGTAGGTCAGTCAGGAATAGAAGCCAGGGGGAGACGAAAGGCTAAGTGAGATTATGGCTCATGATGGAGCGCAGGGCTACACTTCATACACTGCTTTACACACGCACGCACGCACACACACACACACACGCACACACATACACACGCACACCGCTGCCCCCTTCTCCCGCTCAGCTGTCAGCCTGCATTCCTCGCCGCCTCTCCATGTATGGATGCAGAGAAAAGGAGGGGAAAAGGAAAGAAACTCCGCTCTCCAATCAGCTCATAGATACTCCATTAAACGGAGAGAGGGCCTAAACGCAGCACGCTCAGTGCTCCTCCAGGGGTCGAGCCTAATGAGACACAGACCAGGAACCTACAGTGAAATCAACCACCTCATATCTGCAGTCTGGTCCCTGTTGCAGATACAATACATGTACATGGATCAGCTCAGGTTGTTTCCTGAGTGTGACGCGCTGATAGAGACAGAAACAAGATATTAAAAGATAAAAAAAACAAGGAGAAAGCCGGTGATTATAGGACACGCCAGGCCTCCACTGCTTCAGACACACGGACAAAGCTTTGAACGCTTGCCAGGAGCTTCCAGACCAGATAGCAGGTTGTGTCTTCACAAAGACTCATGTCGCTTTGCGCCTTTTTTCACACTCTCTCACATCAAATCATCCATCTGACATTCTCTGTTTGTGTTGTTTCCTCCTTTCAAGCAGATAAAGGTTAAGACACCAACCTCGAGCCTCTTTTATTACAGCCCATTATGTAGCTGTGGTCATTTCAGATAATGATACGCAAATGTCAAGCTCTGGTTGTTACCTCGCACTTGAACACATCCTCTAATCCGCGTATCATGTGTTGCTGTTGAGCCTTCAGGTGAGCGCGTCGCGTCTGCAGCCTGTTGCTCACCAACCTGGGCCTTGTCCAGGTGCCAGGCGAATGCAGGATTCCTCAGGAGCGCGTGTCCATGTGAAATCCTCCTCGCTGCGGTTCCCAGGAGAGCTCCTATCTGCAGCTGGCCGGAGCCTCGCACGCTGATAATGTCCTGGTCTGTCTCCACCCCAGTCAGTGGGATTAGGCGTTAGGAGCATCTCAGGGTGCAGGTGTGGCGGACTGTCAGTGCTCATGCCTGTCAGCACAAAAACGAAGTGAAATCTCACTAAATAACAGCATGAAGGCAGCAGAGGCAGCACACGTTACAGTACGGTAAAATATTTGTTTAGAACCAGTCTATTTACAATTCAATAAAAATAGTAGTGGCACATTTATATAATATACCTATAGGATTGTTCCAGGCTGACCACAGACTGACAGCATGACCCCGGGCCTTGACCTTTCTCATTGCAACGCACGCATCCAGCAGCAGTGTAGGAGGAGACGCTCTCCTCAAGGAGTCCACAGGAATGTGAGACGGCTTCTGCTGCTGCTTGTCATGAAAGTTTATAAGGTTTATTTTAACTCCCACACATAGCACAGCTACGTAGTCGCCGCGCGGCTCCAGAGCTGGAGCACAGAGCGGTCGCAGCATCTCTCAGCACTCGGACCAAATGCTCCTTTATCACAGCTTCACCTGGAAGGATCAGCTGCGGTGGCCCTGGTCGCCCTGTGTGTGACCTGCATTGGTTAAATTCCAGATTTCACCTTTAGCTGGGGCCCCTTGTCAGCTGGGTTTTTTGGACCCCTGCAGACAACAGAGCCTTCAAGATAATCCCCCTCCCACTGGATGTTGTCCCAACATTGAGGCAGATCTTGAGCAGAAGTTGCCACACACTGTATGAGACCTTGACACTGATAAATTTAATTAAAAAAAGAATCACAGTAAGTCTGTGGCATCACAGTAGATGGAAAAATAGCTACATGTAGCTGCTCTGATATCTGAAGATCCACTAATAATTAGTGGGTAACAGAATAGGCAGTATATAGTGTAGAGTCCCTAAAATGGGTGGTTGTCTGGCTCCTCTCTCTGATCCAGGTCAGGTGATTGTGGAGGCCAGCTCACGTGATGCAGATCTCCATCACTCTGCTTCTTATAGCTCATACGCAAGCTTGGTTTGTCATGATTCAAATGTGTGTCCAGTTCTGTAGAGGAACGTGTCTGAACTCTTGACTGTAGTGGAGCTGTTGACTTTCCTCCCATTCTCTGGCCTGTTTTGCTCAGGAAGAGATAAGACCTTTTTGATGTCTCTTTTCTAGGGTTACTGATTTTTCTCTCTGCACTTTATTTGCCAACAAAAGCTCATGAATGGCGGCTCTATTAGATAACCATCGCACTCTGCGCTGCCTTTTCCCGTTCCCTGTAATTCACTTCCTGCTCCACCCCCCTCCAGTCGTGGCTGCCGCTGTTGGCCAGGAGCCCGACTTCAGCCACGGCTGTGCTCATGGGAGCTGTTACCCGGCAACGGGGGACCTGCTGGTGGGTCGGGAGAAGAACCTCAAGGCTTCGTCCACATGCGGCATGAGGAGAAAGGAGCCTTACTGCATTGTTAGCCATCTTCAGGTCAGTGCACGTGTCTGCGTAAATTGTGCCGTGGCTTCTCACTGAACCCCGGAGTCTCTCACCTCTGACCTTTGTTCCCACACAGGATGAGAAGAAGTGTTTTGAATGTGACTCCAGGCGGCCTTATGACCCAATCTACAACACCATTAATCACAGGATAGAGAACGTCATCACTACCTTCAAACCTCATCGCAAGAAGTCTTGGTGGCAGTCTGAGAATGGTAAGAAAATGAGACTTCTAAACCCTTTAAAAACAGCCCTTTATCAATAAATAGAGCCCAGCGGGTTTTATTGCATTTAAACGGAGCAGTTCTCAAGGTCTTTTTCTCCTCAGGATGAATTTTAATAAATGAAATCCGGTGGAGGGACAGTGGCAAGAACAATCACACCCACTCACTTATGTATTCTGCAGCACGTCCCAAAGGTCTGCTGAGCTTGTTGTGCAGTGTTCCTGAACTCCGTGTTCAGATCTAGCAGCTAAGCCATTACAAAAAGTCCTAGAGCAGGCTTCTCCTCTAAATAGCTCACATGCACCAGGGAGCATGCTTGTTGACATTGTCAAGTTAAGGAAGGACACCCCAGACCCACACACTCTACCCTATCACATTTTCCTTAATGAACCCAACAGAAGGCGTCTTTGCTTGTTTGCTCCTAAAACTTGGACTCATCAGTTCACAAGATTTAGTTTCACTTATTTAAAGTTTACAGTGGAAATCTTGTGGTGGTAATGCTCAGTGATGTGCTGCAAATGAAGGCACCAAATCAAAGATTGCTGCATTCATTAGGCCTACAGTATGTTTACCATCATAGGGAAAAACAATTAACAAAGGGAATATTTAAAAGATGCTGTAATGGGAAGCAAAAAATACTGCAAAAATGCAAGGGAGGAAGTTGGAAAAATGGACCTACTTTCCGAACCATTAACTGAAACCACATAGACCAGTAGCACCACTACAGATGGGCCTAATAACAGGGCAGGCCCTGCTCCGGCATCTCAGATGGAAAAGGGAGGCAAACTGGGAGGACGGAGAGATAAAAGTGGAAGCTGAGTATTAAAAATGGATGAAGGACAGACAGTGAGAGAGACTGATGGCCATTTAGTGCACATACAGTAAATCTTTATCACAATGAGCGAATCTGAAGGAGTACGTGGAGCAGCTACTTAGACACGTTTCAGCTGTTGTGGAGTACAAGACACAGGATGGAACAGAGGGGAAGAGACAGGAAGAGTGTATTTTTACTCCTGGCATCTCTGCAGCGGTGCCATGTTGGAGCTGCTGGGCACAGTAGCTCCATTTGATATAGATTACAGTGGTTTGATTGTGTTGACTGTTTCCTGGTTGGCCAAGTGACTTTTCTATCACTTGAATAATTTAAAAATAAAGCTGCTGCGACAGGCTGTAGAAACAACCTCCGCTCGGTCACACACTTCTTCGTCTGCTGCTTGTCGCTGGAAAGGTGGATGTTTTATGAGAGAACAGTTTCAGGACAGATAAGAGTGAAGAGAGGGAATCACAGCTGAAAAGTAGTGAGTGAGGCGACACTGTGGTTCGCGTTCCATGATCCGGGAACTCGGAATGTGTGAGCTTTTCCAACATGCTTCATTTCTCTTGCTGAAACAAAATGCTTTTCCTGTCAAGTTGCATTGCATGAATGGAAAGTAAGTTTAAGTGATTTCCACACTAAGACTGAATAACACAGTCTGAGTGACGGCCATGAAAGAGAAGCTCCCAATCTCCTACTAACAGTTGTGTTGTTTGTGTCGCGCAGGAAAGTCAGACGTGTTCGTTCAGCTGGACCTGGAAGCAGAGTTTCATTTCACTCACCTGATCATGACTTTCAAGGTGAGACGCCTCTACATCTGACAGAACGCAGCGCGGGGTCGCGTTCGCTGACCTGTTTCCTCCCCCAGACCTTCCGCCCGGCGGCCATGCTGATCGAGCGCTCTGCAGACTTCGGCCGCACGTGGCAGATCTACCGCTACTTCTCCCACGACTGTGCCGCCACTTTTCCGGGGGTCTCCCAGGGTCCTTTGCGTAACATCAATGATGTCATCTGCGAGTCGCGCTATTCTGACATCGAACCGTCGACGGAGGGAGAGGTGAGCAGCCGATGGTTAAAATTAAAAGATAAAAGGTCACATTATAGTTCAGTTCTTTGTGATGTTCGCTCCAGAAGCCGCTGCTAAAAATGTCTATTCTTCGGTTTAGGTCATTTACAGAGTGTTGGATCCAGCCATCAGCATCGAGGATCCATACAGCCCCAACATCCAGAGTAGGTCCCGCTCACATTTTTAAAAACAGTTAATACCAAATAGAACTGTCACTGAGAAGGTACACATCACATGATTTAGAAGGGTTTAAAAATAACATAAACACAATAAATGAATGAAAATAAAAACTGATCCCAGATTCAATTTTTGAGAACGTATTCCCATTTGTGGCCATTAATCAAACTCCAGCAGACGAGCCGCGCGTTCTCTGGCCGTGACACATCCGCAGACAGTAAGAGCTTCTCTCTGGGGTGTGAAACATGGCCCCGCTGTGTGGAAGACATGGAGCGATGTGAAAAGCAGCTGCTCGCTCCCACACAGCCTCCCTGTCCCAGCCTTCGTGTTTAGACTGGCACGACATGTGAGCCCTTCCCAGAAACTTGAGCTTGGTTTCCAAAGCAGCAGCGGAGGTTGTCTTGTTCTGCTGTGAGATCTCCCACTGTAGCTGGCCCTGCATGAGGACCTCTGACCCCCTCACAGCTGAACAATCCATATTTAGTGTTTGCTGTTGTCAAGACAATGGATCAACATCTGAAGGAGTTCTTTTTTCTATATTTATACTGGACATCTTACCTAAAGTTCAAACTTCCACCAAACACCCTCAACTCAACTAACGCATTTACCCAGTGATGTCTATTGTGGGGTGGGGTATACAACTTGAGAAGTCATTTCTGTCTGGCTGCCCGTTCCTACAGAACCTAAACAGATCCTGTTGTTTTTCCAGCAGTTAATTTGAACTTATACTCCTCTGAATTCCTTTGAGGATGTCTTGCCTCATTGGAGAAAATCATTGATTTCTGTTGTTTTAAACCCTTTGTTGTTGTAATTTAATAACGGCCTCGCATCACTGCATGACAGAGCAGGGAGTGGGAGGACTGTGTGGAGCATAAGAGATTCTTTTTCTAACTAATTAAAATTGAAAATTAAAGATTAGGACCGATTAGTCGACCGGCTTATCATATATATATGATATATATATACTGTATATATATATATATATATATACTAATGGATTTAGCTTTTTTAGCAAAGCATGAATATGTATAATTACCATCCACTTCAAGCCACGTCGGTGCCTATTGAGGCGTCAGCCTCAGTATTTATCCGACTGCTTTTTGGTCCAGATTGTGTTCAGCACACGCTCTCTGCAATGATCTGCTATTACACTCTGAGGAGGAACAGACAGAGTCTCAGTGTAGCGGAGCTGCAGGGATTAACTCTCGTCTGTCACAGTGGGGTCGTGTTACTCCAGATAACGTCTGCAGGGCAGGGTCAGGGTTCGGTAGAGAATTAGTCCGCTCATCAACCATTTGATCCCTCATATTTGAACACACGTTTGAAATGAAAAAGGAAAAGTCAAACGTGGAAAAGCAACAAGACTGGCCAAATCAGCAGATCACGTCTTATGGGTGTTATGGGAGCGTCAGACGCAGGAAGATGAGCAGGAAAATAATAAGAAAGTGGAGAGCTCTGGGCTCTGCATGTTGGCAGCTTGGGAGTGTGCGTGCGTGTTGAAAGCTACGGCCGAACAGCTGGAGTGTAACAGCGGAAAATGCTCCATCCATTCAACAGACTCAGGAAGGAGGTTATCTCTGAAACACCATTTGAGGCAGGATGTGGGAAGCTGTCCATCAGTTTCAGATATTTCCACTTCTGGCAAGACGGGTAAAAGTTATGAATCCCATCTGGATGTGTTGCTTTTATAATTAACTTCCTGTTAAAGAGCAGGATTACATGTCGAAAAAATGAATCATTTATTGATTTTATCAATGAGATTTCGAATTGAGAGCTTCTCGAGAGCTTGTTTATGCAAAAACTGATGATGTACTATATAAGAGTATTGAAAGTATTGTCTTCCTGTGTTGTCAGACCAGCTGAAAATCACCAACCTGAGAGTGAACTTCACCAAGCTTCACACGCTGGGAGACAATCTGCTGGACCCCAGGGCTGAAATCAAGGAGAAATACTACTACGCCATATATGAGCTGGTCGTTCGCGGAAACTGCTTTTGCTACGGCCACGCCTCGGAGTGCGCCCCCATCGACGGCATCAGGGACGGCATAGAGGGAATGGTGGGTGTCATTTGCTCCAGTACCCTCGCCGCTCCCGCGTAGACCGTCCTGACTCCTCACCACCCGCCTGTTTTGAAGGTTCACGGCAGGTGCGTGTGCAACCACAACACCAAGGGCTTGAACTGTGAGCAGTGCGACGACTTCCACAACGATCTGCCCTGGAGGCCGGCCGAGGGGCGCAACACCCACGCCTGCAAGGGTGAGTCCGGGGGAGAGAACGGCGCCGGGCCGCGCGGGGGGATTCAGGTCTTAAACCAGCCGGGCTGATTGGTTTGTTCCAGAGTGCAACTGCAACAGCCACTCGAACCGGTGCCACTTCGACATGGCGGTGTACGTGGCCACCGGCAGCGTCAGTGGAGGAGTGTGTGACGAGTGTCAGCACAACACTATGGGACGCAACTGTGAGAGCTGCAAACCGTTCTACTACAAAGACCCCCTGAAGGACATCAGGGACCCGCACGTCTGCATCGGTGAGTGAGTGTCGGCCTTTCCTGTCTCCTAGTGATGCAGCGTGATCCGACTCCCGCCTGTCCGTCTGTCCCCCAGCTTGCGACTGCGACCCGGACGGGTCTCAGAACGGAGGCGTGTGCGACAGCCACACCGAGCCGTCCCTCGGCATGCTGGGAGGTCAGTGCCGGTGCAAGGCCAACGTCGAGGGGCCGCGCTGCGACAAGTGCAAGCCCGGCTTCTTCGGCCTGAGCGCCGACGACGCTCAGGGCTGCCAGCGTGAGTACAGCCACGGCTCCTCCACAAAGTAACACTGCTTTAATGAGGCTATGAAGCTGTGAAGTGATGACCCGGCCCACTCACGCTCTGCAGCTTGCCGGTGTGACCACAGAGGAACAGTGTCAGGGAGCTCCCAGTGTGACCCAGTCAGCGGAGACTGTTTCTGCAAGCGCCTCGTCACTGGCCGAGGCTGTGACCAGTGTTTGGTAAGGCTTTGTTTTCAGGACTCACCCATCTGTTTTTAGTTTCGCTTCTTCTGTCTGTCTTGTCTTGTGTTTAACCCTAGTGGTGACAATGTGACAATTCATAGTCTTCCCATAGATGATTTATTGGTTGATCTCATTTTATTGTTTATGCCTAAATGTCCCATCTCCTCTCCTTTTTCTGCTTAGTCCTCACTTTCATGCTGGACCCACAGCCTCTCTGTTCCTTGATAGTTAAATAAAAAAATCCTGCTGCTTTTCCTTTCATTTTCTCACCCTCTCTTCAGATCATCAGCCCGAGCCTCCCGTTATAATAGAACCTACTGTCCCAAACCTGCTTGGCTTGGAATAGTAGATTCAGGAATGTGAGCTCCTGCTCGGCTCTGTGTCTAAATTTAGGCCAGAGATTTGAGACTTGTCCTGTCGTTGTGAGTTCCTTCAAGCCTAACATGGTCGTGGCTTGGACCTGATCTGAAGCCGGATCCTGCTGATTTAGTTCGATGAAGAAACAATATTGTGAAATAATCTCCCCTCTGAAGGAAAAAAAGTCTCATTAGAAAGGAATGGGACAGTAATCATACACCCCAGCGCTGGATGCTGGATTACAGAGCTGCATATTACACAATGTGACTCATGCTCACTTCAAACAGTTGATGCACAATCATCTCATTCTATAATAGCATGGAAAGTCATGCATGTTGTCTGTCCGTCGTAGCTTTATTTATCCTCACACCCTCTGTGTGACCTTGTGTGTTTCTAGCCTGAGCACTGGGCGCTGAGCCACGACGTCAACGGCTGCCGAGGCTGCGAGTGCGACATTGGAGGAGCCCTGGACAACCAGTGAGTGTGGCTCCGCTGAAGGCCACAGTGCTGGCCTGATGCGTCACAGTAGACGGATCAGCAGCTACGGCTTGTGTTAACAAATGGGCAGCTAGGTCGCAAGTAGAAAAGTCCAATGAATGTGTTTGTGTTCAATGTAGCTGCTCGATGGAGAGTGGCCAGTGCCGCTGCCGCAGCCACATGTCGGGGCGTCAGTGTGCTCAGGTGGAGTCGGGCTATTACTTCATGGCTCTGGATCACTTCCTTTATGAGGCCGAGTTTGCTAAAATGGGACAGGTGGGAGAACTGCTTTGCTTATTCCAGCTGCCCTTATAAGCATCTGTCTAACCTGTAGATACACCTGAATCTACATGCCTATTTCCAGGGCTGTAGGGTGGAGACCAGGGAGCACCAGCCGGGTCGCCCCGCCACCTGGACCGGCGTTGGGTTCGCCTGGGTACCTGAAGGCGGCGCCCTGGAGTTCCTCATCAGCGACTTTCCGTACTCCATGGAGTACGACCTGCTCATCCGCTACGAGTCACAGGTCTGAGGGAGCTGTTGGGGTGCTGTGTTGTAGCAACCGCAGACCTTAGTCTTCATTCAAGCATCACTGGTTTTCCTCTAGATGCCCAGGGACTGGGAGGAGGTGCGAATAACAGTGATCCGTCCGGGGCCGATTCCTACCAGCAGCCCCTGTGGGAACACCATCCCAGATGACGACAGGCTGACTGTTTCCCTGCCGGCTGGATCCAGGTCCGGAAACGCAGTCAGGCGCCTCAGAACACGCTGCAGTGCCCATATGAACTGCGTGCTGCTTTTCTTCTCAGGTTCACTGTCCATTATCAGTCGGTGTGTCTGGAAAGAGGCATAACTTACACCATGCGCTTTGAGTTCAGACGGTATCAGGACGCCAACAGCATCCTCAACGGAGCAGCCAACGCCGTCCTGCTGCTGGACTCGGTCAGACTCTTTTTCCAGTGCCCTAAACTAAATATCTGACTCTTGAACAGATGTAAATTCAAGCACAAACCCCTGTCCTTCTCCTCCAGATCGCCCTCATGCCGCGTCACTCCTCCATGGAGATGTTCAATGCCGGGGATCCAGCATCCAACAACAGGAAGCAGACCTACGAGCGCTACCGCTGCCACGAGGGGGCGAAGAGCGTGAGCCGCCCCCTGATGAGCGACACGTGTGCCAAGCTGGTCACCAGCATGTCGGCCGTAATAAACGACGGGGCCCTGCGTGAGTGAAGCGTGTTTGGTGTGATCTGGTCACATCGGTTACATCGTGGTTACTGCCCATGTGTCGAACGCTCTTTTGCTTCTCTGTCGACCTCCAGCTTGTAACTGCGACCCTCAGGGCTCCGTCAGCTCCGTGTGCGAGGTCCGCGGGGGCCAGTGTCGCTGCAGGAACAATGTGATCGGCCGGCGCTGTGACCAGTGTGCCCCAGGAACATATGGCTTCGGACCGTCAGGCTGCATATGTAAGTAACTCTACACCTGAGACCCAGGCACTGTTATGTTCACTTTTCACATTGTTTTCAGATTTTTAGCTTAGTTTGCTTTTCAAATTAACATTCTAACAATTTGTGTTCTAACTTAGGATGGCACAGAGAGCTAAGCAGCCAATGAAGTCATTTGTTTATGACGATCCAATTTTTGTTTTATGATGGTGCTGCTTTTAAACTTTGTTATTATGAAGTTAATCTTTTATTCTTTTTGAATATAAGAATAAGAATAAGAATATAACTGTAATGTATTCAGAGTAGAGCATGCATTTATGGATGTATGCGCAGTAATCGTATTCTTTGCTTTTATCGCCCTCTACTGTCTCACAGAACACAAACTCTAAGCCTGACATGACTACTTGACCTTTCTCTTCTTCCTCTCCTCTCTATGGTTGTTCTTTGTTTCCCCAGCCTGCGGGTGCAGCCTGGAGGGCTCCGTGACTCGCCTCTGCGATAAGTTCACTGGGCAGTGCCAGTGCCGTCCAGGAGCGTTTGGTCAGCGCTGCGACGGGTGTCAGCCAGGTCACTGGGGCTTCCCGAGCTGCCGACCCTGCCAGTGCAACGGACATGCAGACCAGTGTGACCAGAGGACGGGCGTCTGCATCAGCTGCAGGGACTACACGGGAGGCGATAAATGTGAAAGGTTGCAGACTGAGTGTTGCCTGTTGCAGCTACAGTACTGTAGGTAGAGCAGACACAATTTTAAATCTGCTTTTTACATCCTTGTCTTTTCTGTAGGTGTGCCGATGGGTACTACGGGAACCCGGTTCTGGGCAAAGCTTCCAGTGGTCACTGTCGTCCGTGTCCCTGTCCGGATGGACCCAGTAGTGGTCGCCACTTTGCTGCTTCCTGTTACCAGGACAATCGTAATAGACAAATAATCTGCAACTGCAAACAGGGTTACACAGGTAAACCTTGGACAACACCTGTGTGTTTCCCTGCTCTGTTCATCTAATTCATCTTCCTTCAGTCTCTGCTTTCTGCACAGTGACACTGCTACTATTGATGATGAAACTCAAACTCAGTGTTTGAGTTTTCAAACATTAACTCAAAGCTTGTCTGAAACATACTTGAAATATAGCTTGATGGTATCATGGTACCGCTTAAAGTAGGTCAAATGGCATTATGATGCACTTGAGGACACCTTTTATTTAAAGAAACTGGAGCACAGGTTAAGTGTAATAGTATTATTAATTATATCACCATCTTACATTCATTTATGGTGCTAATTAGCAAAAGCTGTGACCCAACATCAGCACATTGTATTTGGATGTAAAGCACTATTGATTGTTAGCTCTTAGATGTTTTTGCCTGATTAACAAGTAAATAATAAGCTCCATGAGGTAAACATCAGAAGTTCCTCTGGGGACCATGATCTTGCCCACACTGTTTATATGTTGTACTGATGTGTGGCTGAACATTCATATAAGGTAATAGGCTCTAGTTAATGGTGACCTGTTATTTCCCCCCCTCCCTGGATTACCGGCGCAGGGATTGTTAAACGCTCCGGGGTGACCATTTTTAAGCGTGAGTAATGGTGGTTGACTCCTGCCCCCTTCCTCTCCTCCCGCTCCTCTGTTTTCCACCAACCCTCCACTTTACCGATCCTACATGTGCCCATGCATGGCTTCAGCACCCCTGCCGTCAATGGTGCTGTGCCACAGCGCACTCTGCCCATGTGTGAGACCTGGCTCCAAGAGTAATGGCAAACACTCTCGAAAAACCTTTCCATGACCTTCTCTATCAGATTAAATAACTACTGCTAAAAAGTGTTTATTCAAAACAAAATTGAACGTATTTTCAAAGCAAAATTTGAATCATATCTGTGTAAATGTTTTCAGTAAAAGGACCTGACCCAGATTTGATGGTAGAGGTTTAGAGACAGATGCTGGTTGAGTCTGGGTCAGCGTCTGTTGCTTCTGCCTGCTATTTATTATTTTGTTTTATTACAGTACTTTTAATGAATGGCGGTGGGCACAGTGCAGCACACTGAATGCTACTAGCCTTTAAAGGAAGCCCAAGTAGAATTCAGTGCCACTTTGTTGTCCAGTGATAACATGAGTCCATGTTCACAGTTCACACTACACAATCTCCTGCTTTTTGCTGTTCCATTCACCCGAGCTTGGGAAATCCCATACATCACCTTTTCTTAATGCAAGCATACTCTCGTGTGCAGCAATAAAACCTATTGTACCATTCATCCACCCGGCTCTCACTGTAGCCTCATTATTGTTTTTTTCCCCCAATTAGGTGCTCGATGTGAGGAATGTGCCCCGGGATTTTATGGCAACCCCTCTCAGCCTGGGGGCCGCTGCCAGCCGTGCCAGTGCAACAACAACATAGACATGTCGGATATGGAGGCGTGTGACAGAGCGACCGGGGAGTGCAGGAAATGCCTGTACAACACGGAAGGCCCGAGCTGCGGCCTCTGCAGGAGTGGCTATTTCGGAGATGCTTCTCGGCGCAACTGCAGGAGTGAGTAACCCGTTGAAGGGAAGACCTCCCCTGGCTTGTCTGTAAACACAGCTGTGATGACTCTTCTTTTTGCCGGTTGAACCACAGAGTGCACGTGTAACTTCCTGGGTACTGAACGCAGCCAGTGCATGGAGCGCGAGGACTGTGTTTGCCAGCGCGTCACGGGTCAGTGCCAGTGTCTGCCTAACGTCAAAGGCCTGACATGTGACCACTGTGCCCCCAACCACTGGAACCTGGCCAGCGGCAGAGGCTGTGATCCTTGCGGGTGTGATCCCAACAACTCTGTCACCTCCTCGTGCAATGAGGTGAAGGGCATGTCATAATAATGAATACTTTTGCATTCCCATTGTTAAAAATATAACTGATTTTCCTTTGTTTCATGCAGTTTACCGGTCAGTGTCAATGTCGTGATGGTTTTGGAGGCAAGACCTGCACTGACTGCCAGGAGAATTACTGGGGAGACCCCAGGACGCAGTGCAGAGGTCAGGCATTTCAGGATTTGCATGATTTTGGGAAGGTCATTTTTCTCTGACTGACCAGTACACGCTGTCCTTGGTTTGCCTCCTCCAGCATGCGACTGCGACTGGCGCGGCATTGAAACCTCTCAGTGCCACCGCGTGACGGGGCACTGTGTTTGCCAGCAGGGGGTCTCGGGCGTCCGCTGCGATCAGTGTGCCAGAGGCTTCTCTGGCCAGTTCCCCAACTGTCAGCCCTGTCATCAGTGCTTTGGGGACTGGGATCGCATTGTGCAGGTGGGGTTTGGTACAAGACAAAGAGAAATCTCCACATGGCATAAACACTGAACAACCGATTGGTTGGGAGTCAGACGTGAGCTTCATTTCTTTATTAGGACTTGGCTGTGCGTACCAAGGCTCTGGCAGCACGCGCCCATGAGATTCAAACCACGGGGCTCACTGGACCCTATGAGAAGGTCTTCAGAGACCTGGAAGAGAAACTATCACAAGCACAGGGAATTGTCAACGCACGCAATGCCACTGCTGCAGCTGTGTCTACCCTGATGGAGCTTACTGAGGACCTTAGGTATGGCTGCAAGATTCCACTGCACACATGATAGTCTTATCAGGTTTACAGGTTGCACCCTGCAAAAACTACTGGCCTTGTTCTCCAGAGCACAGATTGGTGAGACCACTGACAAACTGAACAGTCTGGAGGGAGAACTAACTATGGTTCAGGACAGTAACTCTGAGGCGAGCAAGGAGCTGAGTGCTCTGGAGAGAGAGGCCAAGGAACTAAACCTCACATCAGAGCAGCTACACCACCAACTGGACATTCTCAAGAACTCCAACTTCCTTGGTGAGAAACAGAGGAAGACTAGACTTCCCTACGTCGATCCAAACCATTTCTGATAAAACGATTACTCTCCTGACTCTTGCCCGCAGGCGCGTACGACAGCATTCGCAGCTCCTACAACAAGTCTCGTGACGCCGAGCGGCGTGCTAACGAGTCGACAACGACCAAGCCCAGCACCGTCAGCCAGTCTGCAGACACCCGCCGCCGCACAGAGCGCCTCATTGCCGCCAAGAAGGACGAGTTCAACCGTAAAAATGCAGCTAACAAGCGCGCACTGGGAGACCTCAGCACCAAAGCACAGGGCCTGGACATGAAGAAGATCAATGAGAAGGTTTTCTCCTTTTCTGTGTTCTTTAGAATATCAGTATCAGTAAGTGTGATAGTTTTATTATGTAATGTCTCGGACAGGTCTGCGGCGCCCCCGGTGATGCTCCCTGTGGGGAAAGCCCTTGTGGTGGCGCAGGTTGCAGGGATGATGAGGGAAACCATCACTGTGGAGGCCTGAACTGTAACGGTGCCGCAGCAGCAGCTGACAACGCCCTGGAGAGAGCGAAGCATGCGGAGAAGGAGCTGCACAAAGCAATGGGGGAGGTGGCAGGACTCTTCACAAAGGTATGAAGTCTGTGGACAATTATCATATTTTGTAGGTGGCTATTTGTGGGCTCTATAAGCATTTTTGTCTTTCACCCAGGTAGCGGAAGCCAGGACCAAGGCCGAGGAGGCCAAGGGCAAAGCCCAGGCGGCCCTGGACAAAGCCACAGCCACCAAGAACAAAGTGGAGCGCTCTAACAATGACCTCAGAGACCTCATTAAACAGATCAGGGGCTTCCTCACTCGTGGGTCTTAAATACTTTTCATAGATTGAGAGTACTAACATGTACTGAAGAATAACCATGTCAGCGTAGCCTCTTGTGTAAACCCTGTCACTTCCCATGTCAACATTTCTCTCAGAGGAGGGAGCGGATCCAGATAGCATTGAGGCAGTAGCAAACCGCGTGCTGGAGCTCGCCATCCCTGCGTCACCTATTCAAATCAGACAACTGGCTGATGAAATCAAGGACCGGGTTCGCAGCCTTTCCAACGTGGACGCCATCCTGGAGCAGACGCAGGATGACGTGCGCAAGGCAGAGCAGCTGCTGCTGGACGCTAAGAGGGCAAGGTAGTCGAAGTAGAGTTAGACCTACACACTTCCCTATATTGGTTTACAGCTACTGGTGCCAGCCCAAGAGCATGGCATTTTTATCCATCTGATACAAAACCACCTGCTTGTTATTAAGGCATCGTGCTGAGGGGGTGAAGACTACTTCAGAGACAGTAAAGCAAGCCTTACTGGATGCTAAGACTGCCCAGACATCAGCAGAGAAGGCCATATCCAGAGCCAGAGCTGACATTGTGGAGACCGAAGCCCAGCTGGAACAGGTCAATTAAAAAAAATAAAGGAAACTAATAAATGACTTAGTTGTTAGTCAGGTGGTATCTTAAAGTACTTGCATCACTACACTGGACAGTTACCACCATACAATGTCCATTTTGTGAACTTGATTGATTGATAAAAAATCACTTTCGTGTACCTGCTCCTCAGATTGAAGCAGAGATGTCCAACACTGAGGGCAATCTGAATGACGCCATGGACCGCCTGGGGACACTGGGACAGGAAATCAATGCCCTGAAGACCAAACGTGCCAAAAACAGCATGGCAGCAGCTCGAGCGGAGGAGACGGCCACTATGGCTCGAGACAAGGCGAACGAAGCCAAGCAGGTTTGTGCGTGTGCGTTTGTGTGCACACCTTGCCTTCATAAAGGGTCACACCTCTGAAGCTTTTTCCTGTCTCGATGCTCAGATTCTAGATGGCCAGCTGACTGATAAATACAACGAGGTGCAGCAGCGGGTCGACACCAAAGCCAAAGCTGTGCAGGACGCCAGGAAAAAAGCGGAGAGACTCAGAGATGAAGCAAAGGCATTACTGAAAGATGCTCAGGACAAGTTGAAGAGACTAGCAGGTACTGAGTAGTATCACTCATATTTATATGAAACTAATAACTAATAGCACTTCTTAAAGTTAAGTCCCTAAATTCTCTTTTTTCCACAGAGCTGGAGAAAAACTATGAAGAGAACCAGAGGAGGTTGGAGGGAAAGGCTCGCCAACTGGACGGCTTGGAGGACAAGATGAAAGCCATCCTTAATGACATCAACAAACAGATCCAGATCTACAACACATGCCAATAACGCACTACTTCATATTAGAAGAAAACAGTGGTTGATGGTTCATCTGTTCATCTGAAAGTTCCTGTTTAAATCTGACAGAATTTTAGATTTTTGGTCAAAAAACTGATCAGTTTACCCATCACAGTGATTCATTTGTGAATAATAAATACCATGTCAAAAAACATAGGTCACAGGTTGTACAATCGGGAGTAATTGTCCCTTTACTAAAGTAGCAGTATTCTACAGTGTATACTGTACCGTCTTTGAATGTGCCTTATAATATGCTAGTAACGGTTACACCTGTGTCATATGAATGGCCGTGCGTGTCAAACCAAAAACTAACTTTGTTCACTCACTGTATTTCATCCAGACCCCCTACTGTGACAGCCACCAGACTGATAACTAATTGCCAAAGCAAAAATACCCAAAGACGCTTGTGTGCAGTTTTACAGTGTACAGTTTTGTGAATAAAGTTTTAATGACTTTTTGTTTCTCTTTGTGGAAGTACCACGATTATCTGTGTCACAATCATGAGCAAAGCTTCCAAACTTGATATTGTCCCCTTTGTTTGACATTGCGCTCGTGGCCTCACTATATATGTGCTCACCCCAGGGTCTACCAGGGTGTAAGATGTCCTATTTCTATTTTTGTGCTCTGCCACTGTGCAATAAAGCCCTGGATATATCCTTTCACTATGTCTGCAGAGATGCAGGATTCACAGTTTGACAGAAAGAGACACTAAACTTCACAACCTAAAGGTTAATGAGCTGCAGTACAATATCTCAGTAGGCAATGACAGAATGGTGAAGGGGATTTTTTATTTTTTAAGTTCCAACAGTAAATCTGAGATGGGTTTGATGTAAACAAAAAGTAATGAACAAATTGCCCATAGGTATTAATGGTTGCTTGTCTCTTGCTTGTGTAACACTGACCCCCTTTATAAAGTGTCTTAATCTGCTTTACATGGCCTAGTTTGTTTGTTTTCTTTGATGCTGAAATTTAACGGGGAAACATTGTAACATCATTCTAGTAATTGTAAAAAGGTTGGGTTTTTTGTATGCATGTTCCTGCAAAAAATATAAACATGAGTTAAAAGGTGTACGGTGCGTGAGCGACAGAGAGAGAGAGAGAGAGAGAGAGGAAGGGAGGGAGAGAGAGCGAGAGAGAGAGCTGGCACGCGTCACGTGAACGCGCCAGCCAGGAAGTGGCCTATGCGCGCACTCATTCTGGCCGGGCAGCTAAACAAAGTAGGACTTGCAGCACTTATTCTGCCGAAGCTGTATGATTTCAGGACAACGGACAGTTTCTTAATTTATGTGTTCTTTGAATCGTTAACAAGGGTGGTTTAACATTTCCGGAAATGGGCCCAGGATAAAGCAACGAATATTCCAGAAACGCCGCAGAGTACGGGGTTTCGACCGAGGCCAGGAGCGGAGCGGCCCACGGCCGTGAAGGAGCTTAGCAGCCGGGAGTAGCAGAAGGGGTCGCCGGCCATTGTGTGTCGGGAACGCACTTCGCACCATATTAAAACCCCGTAAGTCTCTCGTTCTAATGCCAGCATTCGTTTGACATTTAACTCCCACGTGAGCGCCAGGTGTCACGAGATGTCACATCGATGCTTGTGTTAAATGAGTAGCCATGCCAACCCCTTTCTTATCAGCTAGCGCTATGTGGCTAATGTCATTAGCTGCTCGACGACTGTAGGAGTGCTCGATTTGCCCACCTGTTTTGCGCTTTCGTCGAACACAGCACTCGGAAAATAGACTGATCACGCTGATTAACGTGACACTTAAAATCTCACAATGGTTATATGTTGACCTGTTGTTTGCTACCAGTCAGTATACTAAGACATTTGTATATATAATGCTACGTTAAGTAACACAATGGATCCGCGATTCGCATTGTTTCGCTTTTCCCCTTGGGGTGCGGATGCTTAAGTTTCAACATTACTGGTCCAGTGTTGTTTGATCATTTTAATAACTGGTTTAGCAAAGCGGAGAAAACGTAACATAATCTCTGCAATATCTAACACTAATGTTATTTTATGTTGACAGACACATTACAGCCCAAAGCAGGTCCTTGAACTAAACGAACCTTTACTGTCGGCTGGCTAACGCAGGCTTGCCAAGCTAACACTTCTAGATACTGCAAAATGCATTGTTTTCCTGCTTGCTAGCTTAATGATCGCCACCCGTGTTTTTAGTGACTGTACTGTACTGAGAGCGGAATAAAATGGCTGGCGTTAAGCTACTGTCCTGTGTCATTTGAGTGTCCGAGCTAGCAATTTACTGTTGCTATGCTAAGGAAACGCGGGCGGCTTAACGTCTGACTAGCTCCATCAACGCTGTATTTAGCTTTCCTTTTGTATCGTTAAGACAGAGGTTAATGCCCATGTCTCATTCACCATTGTTGCAAAATGCATTAAGCATGCACCTAATAGGTTTAAAGCAGTAAACTAGTCGTCAAAGTTAGATGAGTGCATGCATTTAACACATTAATATGAAGCAAATGAGGCATTACCACTTCTATAATGACTCTTTCTTTTGTCTTAGGTCCCCATCCCTAGGTAGCCTTCCTGATTCTGTTCTGGGAGAGTTCAGACAGCATCATCGCCAAGATAGCCGGGCCAGGCAGGAAGAGACACACCTCAGATTCAGACCCCAGCAGCGGTAGTGATTCCAGCGACGGGCGGCCAGTTAGTGCCAAGTGCCTGAAGATGGCCAGCAGTGGTGGTAGCAGTTTGGCTGGTAATGAACCAGTGGGCCGTCGTGGTGGGGCTCAGCACAGAAGAGGCAGCGGTAGGGACAACAGCTCAGACTTGTCTACCAGTACCAGTAAAAAGAAGCAAAAGGACAGAGCCAACCAGGAAAGCAGAGAGGCAAAGCGGGCTGCAGCAGCGGCTGCAGCAGCCGACGGTGTCATCGCAGAAGTCAAGAAAGGTAAGTAGGGCTCAAGGTGGTGCTGAAACAATAATGTGATCTTTTTTTCAAATTTCCTAAATATTAGTCAGATAACGCTCTAATTTGTTAAATGAAATGTTAACATGGTCAATACACTGCACAAAATCTGCAAAGCTTGATCACAGTTGTAACTCATTGATTTGTAACATGCACAACCACAGAGTTAAGATACTTCATACTGTTTCTAGTAATATTCTGTTAATTCTGCAATTCTGCTAATTGCCAAAAATGTGAATATAACTAATGCACACTTTTGGGAAAAATCTAAATTAAAAAACAATCTATTACCTACAAACAAGCATCATGTTAATATTAGTAGGCAGAATGCAGGTTAATAATAATGCTGTGCTGTTTTTGCATAGTAAACAATATACTGCCGTGTGTGTGTGTGTGTGTGTGTGTGTGTGTGTGTGTGTGTGTGTGTGTGTGTGTGTGTGTGTGTGTGTGTGTGTGTGTGTGTGTGTGTGTGTGTGTGTGTGTGTGTGTGTGTGTGTGTGTGTGTGTGTATACACACTGTGGAGCTTTAAACAAAAGGCCTTGTTAGTAATAAAAATTGAACCAATAGTCTCTGAACAAAGATTCTATCCATGGACTACACAATCATAAAAGTTTAAAGTGTGTGACGACACAAGTAAAGTAGTTTCACTTTCATTTTTCACAGAATATTGACTGATGTCTTTTTGTATTTACGCATGCTTTTTCAATAGCTAGCTGCCTGTAACTGACTGGCTACTATGCTTTCAGAAATATAGATCTTGCTACATCGCATGTGCAGATAAAGATATCACTATCGGGAATGTCTGTTGGATCTTGTATTCCGCCACAAGGGCACGCTGTAATATTACTCCAGTGGGAACATCCAGTCAGCTAACTGTGCGGCCGGAAAGTCTTAGGTGTTCTTGTGACCTTTAAAGAGTGATCACATTAGCAAGAGAGCATGTTACAGTGGAGGAGCGACAGTGGGAAAGCTGAGGCTCACCAGCTTGTTGAAGACTGAATCAAATGTAGCTGCATGTTCCATACTTCTTTGCCAGAAAGGAATCTATTGCTAGGTCAACTTGTTTTTTGGGCGGTGCTTATTTTTGGTCATTGCCAGGAATCTGAGGTCACTATGACAAATGGTACATTTTTTTGCTCAGTTTCTCGTGGATATTTAAGGATATACTCTTGATATGTAGTCTAAACTGTGTGTATTAGTAGCATGTGTGCTAAATAAGGCAACCACTGGCCTTATGCATTTGTTGTTTTGATTTAGAGTTTGTGTGGCGCAGATAATTTTAGATCCCCTCTCTGTGATTGCTGAGTGCTGACCTGACCCACTTGATCATATGGGTGTATTAGTATGGCCTGTGCTAGGTTGTGAGCATGAACATTTCAATTTGAATCTACATTCAGTAAGTAGTAGACAGTAGATGTGTTCACCAACAGTTAAGCAGGAAAGGAGATTCTTGTCTGTTCTTCAAACATTTCCAAAAGTATTTTACTGATCAGAAATATTTGATTTGCTGATCAAACACTTATGTGACTGTGATGTCTTTTTTTGTGTGTCTGTGTGTTTTTAAGATGTATTTGTGGACTGGAAGCAAAATGTCAATGAAGTTACTGTCAGACTGCGCTGTGGGGAGGAGGTGCAGAAGATAGAGGACATCAACACAACCTTCACTGATACAGACTGCTGTGTGTGCTTACCAGGTAGATTATAATACAGAGGAACATGCCTTGACTAAAAAGAAGATAGATGTGTGAAATGTTTAAATTACAGCTCAGTATAAGCTCTTACTAGGTTTTTGCAAAACGGACAATTACATGGAGTGCATGAATCCATGTCAAACAATGTCTGTAAGCATAGTTTTAATCCCACAGATGGACGGGAGTGGAGCTGCCAACTGCAGGAGGAAATTGAGGCCTCGTGTAGCAAGGTCCAGCACAAAGGAAATTTCTTGCATATCATCATGCACAAAAAGATTCCCTTTCACATCTGGCCCTCACTGAAGGTGAGATGTTGAAGAGTCGCCACATATTGTTTTTATCTGTAGTAATGAATGCATTGTCATTTACATATCACAACATTTTAGTTTCCACTTTTTTCATACCTAATGGGTCATAACTAAATAATTAAACAGTTTCTTTTGTCTGTCCTACTTCAGTCAAACAAAAAGGAGAAGGGCAAGGGGACAGTACCTGCCGACGAGACCAAAAACACCAAGAAACAGGAGGTTAAACCTGTCACCTTGGAATCATCAGAGGAACCCAAACTGTTGCCACAAGCGCAGCCTCAGTCTCCTTCGTCACCTGCACAAAGACGCAACAGTGGCAGAACTGAGCGGGGTGTCAAACGTGGGTTTAAAAACAAAGCGGCAAGCGACAAGGCCACTTTAGACTCTGAAGGAACGAAAGCTGAAACTGTGGAAGGCCCATCCACCAGCAGCAAGCCTGTTACTGTCATGACAGGCGGGCAGCAGCCTCAGGAACCCAGTGCCAAGCGCACCACCGTACGGCTGCCTAAGACCACCAAGGGTGCTATATCGCCAGCGGACAGGGAGACACATTCTGTTAAGTCCACTGGCGATGCTCCACCAGCACAACCACCTACTGCACAGACAAAACGCAAGGATGCAGACAAGAGAGCCGAGAAACTAGGCCGCGGTCAGGAACAGAAACCTGGGGTTGCTGTTGCAGCTTCTAGCCACACCAACAAAGCTCAGGTGAGACGTTGTAATCTTGTGGTTGCTTATCTGAACTCCTTAACTGAGTTTGTTAAGTATAGTTTTCATTTACGTTCAGCAAGTACAGTTTGACTTATACCTGTTATTTCAGTAATATGTATATCTATTGAAACCTGAATGTTTGAGGTTGCTTCTCATACTCATATTCTATCTTGTTTATTTGTAGATTAGCTGAGTCACTTTAGAATAGACAACGGAATTTTATTAATCTAAATAAACTGCACTTTGGCAAACAGCCAATATATAACTTGAAATAACTGTATCTGATTTTGGTGGGTTCTATCTATGATGTTTTTCTTGATTCGTGATTCAGGTGGCAGGGACGTTAAACCAGTCTTCAGACAAGTCTGAAACAATAGCACACGGTAGTGAAAGCCAATCGGCGACCCCCATCAGCACCAGCGATTGCCTTGAACCTGTCATCTTGAACAACAAAGTGCAATCTGCATCTCCCGAAATGCTGGGAGACAAAGCGGACTCTGAAATAGAGGAAAGGACTGTTGAGCAGAAAGCAGAGCAGGTTACTTTGCTCTGCCAACAGCATGGGTCAGGAGACGCAGTACCACTACCACCTGTTGGCAAGGCTGTCAGTCATGGTTTGCCACAGAGTCCAGAACAGAAGCAGAGCAGTTGTTATGGAGAGGAGAAGCGGGACCAGTCAAAGGAGGAACCTCTGGATATTAAGCAACAAGAGGGTGAGTTGGAAAAGTGCTGAAGTCTGTTATAGACTATGTGTGCATGGTGCAATACCTTGCAATGTATTAAGCAAAATAAAAACTGTGAAATACCAAAATGATTTTCGAACAAGAATGTGAAGGAGCTCTCGATTCTGACAAAGGCTCTGCTGATATTTTAATTCGCAGCCCTTCTTCCCCAATCTGAAACTCATACTATAAGACAAACATATTTATCCTAAAGAATTGTTTGTAAAAGTCACACCCCTTTTAAATTTATTATTTTACATCCCATCAAGGTACATACGATAATTGTTCATAGATAAGCATGTTTTTTTTTCTCCCAAATTGTCATTTCTGTCTTCATGCATCAGTTAAATACGATTTTGCTGACCACTTTAATAACTTCCCACAGCCCCAGAGCCAATGGTTAATCTACAGTTGGTAAAGAACGACTCGTATGAAAAGGGCACAGACCTGATGGTGGTCAATGTTTACATGAAGGAGATCTGCAGGGACACAGCCAGGGTCATCTTCAGGGAACAAGACTTCACCCTCATCTTTCAGACAAGGTAGTAGATGTTCATATGATAAACTCATAGTTGTCTTGTATGATTGATAATAAGATGACTTAAAAAGAATAAAGCAAAACAGTGATGTGGGATTTTCTGTTATTTTTACAGTGATGCTAACTTTCTGCGGCTTCATTCAGACTGTGGATCAAACACAGTCTTTAAGTGGCAAGTGAAACTCAGGTAACAAATGCGGCCATGCAATTTTCCAAATATTATGCATTGAAATGTACAAGTACAAGCTATTCATTTCTCTATTCTTTGCTTCCAGGAATTTGATCCAGCCTGAGCAGTGCAGCTACTCCTTCACTCCATCCCGTGTGGACATAACCCTGAAGAAGAGGCACAGCCAACGCTGGGGGGGTCTGGAGGCCCCCGCTACACAAGGTCTGCTGCCAAGCTTCTACTCCTTAACACTGTAGATAATATATGGAGTAAGATGCTCCTCTGGTGTCACCAATGTCCAGCTGTTTCAAGTTGACCCTAATTTACTAACCACAAGCTACATTCTCCTCTGTTTAAGGTGCAGTGGGTGGCGCCAAAGTTGCTGTGCCCTCCAGCCCTGCCTGCATGGAAAAGAGCCAACCAGGCAGCAGCCAACACAACCTTCCAGCTAAGGAGGAGCCCCCGAGAGTTGGGGATGAGAAACCGAAAGCTCCCAAGGCCTCCTCCAGAGCGGAGGATAGCGTTCTGGATACCGTGGCTCCTCGCACTGTATCTGAGCATGTAGCCATCACCAAGCCAGAACCCACTGTTACCACCGTAGGTTAAAAATCATAGATCTTAAACAGATGAGTCAGTGTCTAATGGGTAGGGATGGGTGCTGAATGGGTATTTATGTTCTTTGTCTCAGCCTAAGCCTACATGCATGGTGCAGCCCATGACCCATGCACCCCCTGCCAGCAGTGAGCGCCATGAAGAGGAGGAGGAGAAGAAGGTTTGCCTGCCTGGTTTTACAGGATTGGTCAATCTTGGCAACACCTGCTTCATGAACAGTGTTATCCAGTCCCTGTCCAACACCAGAGAACTCAGGGATTACTTCCATGGTAAATGGTGTTAGTTTTATAGCCACCTCACCAAATGTATTTTAATTAAATTTATTTAAACACATTTTTGTGCTTCTGCAGATCGAGCATTTGAGGCAGAAATCAACTGCAACAATCCTCTAGGAACAGGAGGCAGGCTGGCCATTGGATTTGCCGTGCTGCTCAGGGCCCTTTGGAAAGGAACACATCATGCCTTCCAACCCTCAAAACTCAAGGTAGGCAAAGTTTAGTTTAGTAAAGAATTAAGCTCATCTTCGCCCTCAGTGGCTAAAACGTTTGTTTTAGAGGAGTCCAGTGTTGACTGTATAGACATTTTCTTCTAAGAAAAAGATGTTAAGGTTCCTTTTCATTTGTATCCTCACAGGCCATTGTGGCCAGTAAAGCCAGTCAGTTTACAGGTTACGCCCAGCATGATGCCCAGGAGTTCATGGCTTTCTTGCTGGACGGGCTCCATGAAGACTTGAATCGCATCCAGAATAAACCTTACACAGAGACAGTTGACTCTGATGGGCGGCTGGATGAGGTAGGTGTTTGGTTTTATGCTCTGAGATAGTCACAGGTGGTTTGACAGTTAAGTATACAAAATAAACCTATGGCTAACACATTGTAGGTATAGTCATTTACCATAAAGTGACCTTCCTACATGATGTGTTTTGTATTTTTTTTGCAGGTGGTGGCGGAGGAGGCGTGGCAGAGGCATAAGATGAGAAATGATTCCTTTATAGTAGACCTTTTCCAAGGCCAGTTCAAATCTAAGCTTGTTTGCCCTACATGCTCCAAGGTAGAATAATAACTCCACAAAGTCATCAGTAACAAGGTGGACGTGTCAAATAAACTGAACTTTATACTAAGTTCTCTTTCTCACCAACTGTGTTTTTGTCTTCTTCAGGTCTCTATCACCTTTGACCCTTTCCTGTACTTGCCAGTTCCCTTGCCTCAAAAACAAAAGGTGCTATCAGTTTTTTACTTTGCTAAGGAACCACATAAAAAACCCATCAAGGTAAGTTAAAATAACTGAACTATAGTTTCCACCTTAACATTTATATGACTGACATTGTTATTTAACAATAATCCAGAAATGTTAATTACATATCTTCTTATTGTCCTCTCTAGTTTTTGGTGAGCGTGAGCAAGGAGAGCTCCAGCACTGCTGAAGTGCTTGAATCTATTTCGAGAAGTGTGAGGGTTAAACCAGAAAACCTCAGACTGGCTGAGGTAAGACATTCACAATATTCACAATTTTATGAAGTGCAGGACATTTTGAAGATTGGACTACAAGTCGGATTTCATTTTTCTCAGGTGGGAAAAAACCGCTTCCAGCGCATGTTTCTGCCATCGCATTCCCTGGACACTGTGTCCTCCACAGACTATTTGTTCTGCTTTGAGGTGCTCTCCAAAGACCTGGTCAAAGAGAAAGTGGTGTTGATCAGAGTGCAACAGGTAAAAATCCTTCAGGAATATTTTCTGGTGTTTTAAATATGTTAGAACAGTGGTCCCCAACCCCCCGGGCTGCGAAAGAATACTTAACTTACATTAATTCAGTTTTGTTTATTGTATTATCCTGACTGATGTTTTATTTTCCAAAAATACCAGAATCTTTCCGCTAAAACTCTGATGTCTCCGTGCCGCCGTCATGTGTCTTACTTAAAACCACTACCTTCTTAACCGGGCCGCTCCGGCTGTTAACATGTAATGCATTACTGTTAAATTGAAACTAGTGTTTTCCCACACAGTCCGCTCTGTGTAATATGCAGCGACTGGCTGTATCGAGGCAATGGGGCCTTTAAGCTGCCTCACCACTTGAAGACCTAGCAATCTACATGTTACACAATGTTACTGGGATGCTGCTAATAAAGTTGCATACACAGTGGATTCACATTATTATTATTATTATTATTATTATTATTATTATCATTATTATTATTATTATTATTATATAGAAAATACCAGTTTTTATGATGATCATATCATTTGATTTTGTAGCTCATTTCTGCCACACCATAAAGACCAGTCCCTGAAAATGTTATGATATTAATCTGGTGCGTGGTGAAAAAAGGTTGGGGACCGCTGTGTTAGAAGACAAAGAACACCCATTAATCCTTAAAAACACTTTGCTCTTCAGAAACTCCAGGTACCTAATATCCCAATTTCTAAGTGTGCTGCTTGCCTGAAACCTCCAGGAACTGAAGAAGAAAAGCTCAAGCGATGCACACGTTGCTATCGCGTTGGCTACTGTAACCAGTGAGTTCTGCTGTTGCATGCTCGTGCAGTGTTTTTATATGTTAAGCAAGTACAAGATGTTTTGCTCCTAATTAAAATGAGTTTTCTATGAGCATATAACTTTTTTTCCCTTCCAGACTATGTCAGAGGACCCACTGGCCCAATCACAAGGGTCTGTGTCGACCAAATGCAGAGAACGTGGGCCTCCCCTTCTTAATCAGTGTGCCGGAGTCTCGACTCTCATACGCCCGACTCACCCAGTTACTGGAGGGTTATTCTAGGTATACAAAAAAGTTAGACCCTTGGGTCATTCGTTAGTGTTAATGTACTGCCATAGGGGAAAAAAATACATGTTTTACTTTGTTTTGCTCTATGCAGGTTTTCCGTCAATGTGTTCCAGCCTCCTTTCCAATCAGGCAGGACATCCCCTGAAACATCCCAAAGCCGGGTAGAACTCCCCTCTGTGCCAGGAGGCTCTTCTGAGGGTCATGGATCTGGTGATGAGGCTACAGGCAGCAGCAGTACTGTGGGTGAAGCAGGTGATCTGGATTTGGACAGGCAAGCTCTGCTGCCTGAGTCACAGGCACAGTCTGCTCAGGCTTCAGTGCTCCACTCTGTGGAGTCAGATTCCCTCTCATCTTCCCATGCATCACTCTCGACCACGCAAACTGCAGACTCAGGATTTTCTGAGTCAGTCTCTGCAACTTCGTGCTGCTCTCTTGACCCTCATGCTGAAAAAGAGACGTCCTGTGAGAAGGCAGTTCGACCAGAAGGTGAGAACAAAACACATTGAAGTGTTTTTGTAATTGCATCATTTTCATTTTACCATTCTATTTTTTTTCTTTCCTCCTGTATAACTTACATGCTCCTTCTGGTTACGTTTTTGCAGCGGCAATAACAGGGTATCAGCATCCAACGGAATCTGCCTCAGGTCACGCTAGTCAGTTCTACATAGCTCTGGTCGACTCTAGTGGCAAGGAACAGAGGTTGGATGAGAGAGGTACGCCAGAAATGTCATGTAAACAAATAAACACTTTCCACGTTAAACAGTCATACAAGCTGGGGCTACTGTAAGCTAACCTAGGAAAGTGAGCTTAAGGGATGAAGTTTGCACATTTGATCCATGCAGCTTCGAACAACAGCATTTTCTTTGTTTTCCTGCAAATGCAGAAGATGCCCTTGCAGACCTTCCAGAGGATGTGACCCTAGAGCTAGTGTGGAAAAACAACGAACGTCTGAAGGAGTATGTCCTGGTGAGCTCCAAGGAATTGGAATATGACGAGGACCCCAGCTCTCTAAGCGAAACATCTAGAGCAGGTCACTTTACTCTGGAGCAGTGCCTTAACCTCTTCACCAAGCCAGAGGTCCTGGCACCAGAGGAGGCATGGTAATTATTTTAAATAATGCAATATTGTCAGTTGTTTTGACTCAGGTAATACTTCATAGTATTGTCAGACTGGCATATTCAAAAGGGTACAAAATGGGACCATTTGGTGCAGCCACATGCATGCTGTGTATCTCATTCATTTAAAGAATCCTAGGGTATTTGTCAAATGACTAAATATAAACTGCAGTAAATCAGGTTCCACACTTTTTTTAAGGTACTGTCCAAAGTGCCAGCAGCACCGTGAGGCCTCCAAGCAACTCCTTCTGTGGCGTCTGCCCAACGTTCTGATCATCCAGCTCAAAAGGTTTTCATTCAGGAGCTTTATCTGGAGGGATAAAATCAATGACATGGTTGACTTCCCTGTCAGGTAAACTGTCCACCCAGCTGTTTCTACACATGTCCAAACTGTTTGTATATCATTTATTTGTTTTCTCTGCGATTTATTGAGATTTTATGTCATGTATTTTTGTAGCTTGTGATGTTCATACACCTTTATCTTGTGATGTAGGAATCTGGATCTGAGTAAGTTCTGCATTGGCCAGAAGGATGAAATGCAACAACCCCCTATCTATGACTTGTATGCAGTCATCAACCACTATGGAGGAATGATAGGAGGCCACTATACAGCATACGCGCGTCTGCCAAGTGACAAGAACAGCCAGCGCAGTGATGTTGGTGAGTGTAGTATCGTCATTGTGGTTCACTCGCTTAATCCTTGTTTTATTTTTTCATACCCCACTGTTCACCTCTTCACCTATGCTTTTTTTTTTTTCTGTAGGCTGGCGCCTGTTCGATGACAGCACGGTGACAATGGTGGAGGAGAGTCAGGTGGTGACCCGTTATGCATACGTGCTCTTCTACAGACGACGAAACTCCCCCGTGGAGAGGCCACCACGCTTCCTCAGGCCCGGAGGACCCGAATCAACCACGGGTGCAGGAGCTACTGCCAGCCAGGTGAGGGAGCCACAACCACAAGAGACTGAGGCACATGTCAAAAAATGTCTTTGTCATTAAAACACTAATGCATGTTTAACTTTCTCACCTTCTCACATGATTTGTTAGCTAGGTTGAAAATTAGTGCCTAAAAATGCAATCCTACCAGATGCAGTGTAGCTTAAACCGTGGTTGGTGCAGTGCCCCCAGTCAATATGTTGTTGTTGTTGTTGTTGTTGTTTTCCCTCTTTTTACACTAGATAAGTTACCACAGATGAAAGCTTTTAGTGAGTTGTGAAAATGATTAGCTATTTCATTCTATATTTTATTTGGCACCATTAGCATTTTCTAAAATGCAGGTCACTGATTGAACTTTAGGAGAGTTGTGATGTTTATTTTTCTGAAATTTTACGAGGTGTTGAACTAAATTCTCAACAAGTCAATTGTTGGACATACAGTGTTAAGGTCTCTCCTCACCTGGACTCACTTTCTTCTCCTACCCCCTGTTCACTCTGCGTGGAGAAGCTCAGCCCTTTACATTTATTAAATCCTGATACAGTTATTCTTAGGTTTGCACCTGCACTGATGCACCCAAATATATTTTTCTCTTTCATAAATGTTTTTCTTTTTGCATGGGCGTTAAAGTCCTCCCGCTGTAGGTTGTGTATGGGCATGTCTTCAAACATTGGCTGATGATGGTTAATGTCAAAAAAAGATCAGGCTGGTTCACTGACTGACCAATAGTGTTTAGAAAGGATTTAGCCTTCCCTAAAGCCAAAATGTGTCGGTCATCGTGCTCCGAACTTGAAATCTACTTGAAGTGAACCTGTGCAATGGTGGTATTACGTGTGGTTTACATAATGTAGAATCCAGTGCCTTCTACTGACAAATGCCTCCAGATGCCTAATCAGGAATTCATGTCCTCCCTTCATGGGACTGGTGCTAAATGACAGAGTGATAATGCTCAGGTGTCAGACATAATGAGTATCTTTTTTGAATTCTTAGTAGCTTAAGTGGAGTTTGGTGCTGAAATGGTTTATTTTACACGTCTCCACATTCAGACTTTCTCGCTGAACAAAAAGGAAACTGGTGTTTTCAAACTTGTCTCTGTAGGTTGTTGGGTTTTAGCCTATGATGAAGATTGCGTGAGGTCAAAAGCAAAAAGAGAGCACTGCTTTTGTGCTGAACTGTTCTTGTAACGAACTCAATCAATTGACCCATGCGATAGATCAGCGGAGGGTTTCTGATTGTGATCATATGTTAGAGCACGTTTCCTAGACGCTGACACGGGTTTCCGCCAATCGCAGGCCTCTCTAATATGGCGGGAACTAGAGGAGGAAGAGGAGGGGCTCGCCGAGGGCCCACGTGGACTCTTCAGTTCTGCCCTGCGGAGGCAGCAAGCAAGAAGGAACAGAGAGGAAGACGAGGACAGACCTGATGGGTCGGTGCGCCGGCACCGCAGGCACAAGATGTCTGACTATCCCGACGACGACTGTGTGCGATACTTTGTTTTGGGCACACTGGCTGCAGTGTTCGCTCTGTTTGTCAACTTAGTGTATCCTATTCTTTACAAAGTCAGCTGGAGATAGGGTAGCAGCTGGTTGGGTACTGGCTCCTGCTGGAGTACAAGGAAGTATGAGCAAGTAGAAGCCTGAGAGCAGCTAGGTTAATGTTAATGCTGAGGAGAACTGAGGATTAACTAGTTAACACCCTCTATTAACTCTAACGCTATTATAATCGTTGTGTATGTTTAACTTCTGATGGTTTAAAGTTTATAATAAGACACTAAAGGTCTAATGTAGAACTTTGAGACAACAAAATGCACTAACGAGGTGCTTAAGGAGTTAATCACTACATTGCCCTTTCGTTTTGTTTAGTAACTGAGACAAAATGAGGTACAGGAAGAAACCAGCTCTAAAGTGGTCCCATGTAGTTACTGCTTTGAAGTCTTTCTTTGTTTTTGATTTGCACTACGGTCCTAAATATAAAGTTAAAACTTCCTGCAGCATAAATGCATGTAAGACAGATAAAAGTGTGTGTGTGTGTGTGTTTAAGATTCAGGTTAACACACATTCAGGTGGGCTTTTATGTCTTTAAAGATAAAGTGTTTGCCTTAATACCGCTGCCCGGCCACCGCGATGTCTGACTGGTCCTTGTTTTCAACGTTTGCTGTCATTTTGTATTGTATGTATTTATGTGTTGTTTTTTATGATTTAACTATCAGTCATAGGAGGTTTTGGTTGTTTTTACTTAAAGTTTCAAGCCATAATAGAGTGGGGTACATTTTTCAAATTCTCAGGATGAATTGGTTATTTTTAACCTGTTCAGTTAAAATACCCAAGATACAGTATACACACAACTTACAAAGTATCAAATCATTATCTCGTTGAAATACTCATCTGGATTGTTGTTTACTGTCCTTTTTTTATTTTCTGCTCTTCCCCTCTACCTTTTCGTGATTCTCCTTAACTGCAGTCATTGTGTTTTTCTGCGTCTCAGGGAAATGCCAGTTCTCTGCTAGTGCAATGCATCGACATGTTTGCCTTAAATGCTTGTCATAGTTCAGTGCACCGCCGCTCTGTGAACATGTCATGTCAAATATATGCAACGCTAAGGTCGAACTAGTTTTTAGATTCTTTACAATCCACAGCTTGTGGTCAGCAGGATACACTACAGTGGTTATGAACGTAGAAAATGTTAAATATGCTTGTGTCAGCAGCAGAGAAGAGGCATCAACAAATATCAAAGTTTTTTAAGGAACATTTTAATCCTTGTTGGGTTTTCTTTCGTTTGAGTGAGTGGGATTTAGAAATGACTGAATGACAGAGCTCTGTCCATGTGCAGCCTGCTAAGAAATGCTAGTAGTAATCATTCTACAAGAAGGTGTTTATGGTATGCATTGTGTATAGATTGCAAATACTGTATTTAAATATAAATTATATTGTAATTCTAATAAGCAATAATTTATCTGAATACCTCCATTTAAATGCTGCTTCCTGAAATATAAAGCATTTTACTCCATTTTGCAAATAAATTTTTCATCTGTTTATAGTCATATGAACATATACAAACTCTTTTGTTTTGTCCCGTTACAAGCTGACTGTTGTTGTTTTTTCCAAGAGACTCTTCCAGAATACCCAACCAGCATTAATTACTGTTAACACTGGTTTATTTTACAGGCTTCTAGCCAGTCACTATTTGGACCAGACCTGGATCCAGAAGGACCACCTACGTTGACCCCAGAGGTTCCCGCCGACCTCTTTGCCAACTCTGCAGAGTGTACAGCGCCGTCCTACAGCAACATGGAGGAGGTGGACTAGCCATGAGGTCTGAAGACAAGTCTAATAGGAGCTGAGAGCCCATGGAAGTCAGAACATTGCAAAGCTAGAAGATCTGGAGACGGCCTTGGAGGATTTGACTTGGTTCCCATGTGAAAGACCTTCAGACACCCATAAAGACGTGTAACTAGTGCTAACTAAACACACATCATCGATATACTCATTAATGTACATAACCACTAATAGGGACTTATGAAGCTGTATATCTAGTTATATTCATCCAGTGCATATAGTGACAGATGAACTGAACCTAACACACTTGTATAATTTCCGATTGTTGGCAGCTCTATAAAAGGGGTTCATCCTCATACATAACCAAGAGCAACGCACCTTATGGTCTGGTTTCAAACTACAAAACCTCACCGCTTATCTGACCGGACTTATTAAGGTAAACTTTGGGGGTCTGAGGCTGTTTACAAGTTTTTTTTCTTTTAAGATATTACCTGGTGATTTGTTTGCAGGGTTTTCAGTAATTTGAATTGAAATAGTAGCAAAAAGTGAGGCTGGTTATGACCTTTTTTGTTTAGTTAGTTTTAGCACAGATGACACACACACGGTTTCTGTCATTTTGCCTTGTAAACTTCATTTGGCTTCTGCTACTTTTAGCTCATTTCTGTTTTGTACTTCTTTAGGTATTTAATCCTGTGGATGCGACTGTTCAGTATAAACTGAAATGTGCATGACTGCATGTTTATTCAGGCTCTAACTCCAGGCTCTGTTAAATACACCCTCGCTGCCCCTCAAACCTTATGGATTCATTATTTCTGTTTTGTGTGAGTTGTTTGGTCTCGCCTGTCTACTGAGAATATAAAGTGGGTCATAAGAACGCGGCTGTGGATAAATGTGAATGGTTAATATAAATAAAAACCGTTTTGAGAATTGATGACATTGTGACAATTGTGACTTCATATTTCCTATAGAAATTTAAGAAAGTGGTGTGTAAGTTGTATTATTTCATCCACTTTAAATTTCCCATAAATCAGTGACGTTCCCGCACTTGGCCTGTGGTGGCGCTATTTTCTCATTCGACTGCTGCTGAACCGAAGAAGAAAAAGGCGCTCGTGTATGCGGAAATACAATTATTGCCAGAGAAATACCGGTAGTTAATGATGAGGCAAGAGTCTTGTGGAACAACCGGTTATTGTCAGGTGTTGAGGTTTTCCTTAAATACTTCATCTTCAATCTTTCACCTGAGTCGCTCTCATGGCGGAGTTCGTTGAGAACAGCGGCTGTCAGGCGGACGGGACGGACGGCAGACTTGTCATCGACGAGCCCGGTTGCGGAGCGACTGAACCGGCGACGGTCTCTCAGGGGCTCTGCTCCACAAACCACGTCCAAAACAAAAAGAAGCTGGTTCTACACGTAGACCTTAACAGCACCATACTGGTGTCGGACGACGTGGCGGCTCAGCGTACGGTGGCCGCCCTGGAGTATTACCTCACCACTGTCACCTGGGGAAAGATGGGCAAAGACGGTAACTTTGACTCGTTTACGCTTCACCGCAGCACAGAAGTGGCAGGAAACAGTGGAGCTATTGTTGCCATCTCGTTTTGTTAATAAAATTCCATTGAAAAATCGATATTTAAAGCTATATGATATATATATATAATATCATGTTATATGATGGATATGGCATGCATACATACAAGACATTAAAGGACGTGGATGAAAATGATTGAGTTATTTACTTTCATCATTGTTTTCCTTTGTATTGAATTCATTTGTTTACAAACATGAACGTAATATTTTCATAATATTAATTAATGTAGTAATCAGGTCATTTAAAAGGCACATTGTGACATTACGCTCCTAAATGTTAAGACAACGTTCATACTGGCTGCTCATAAGGCCTTTGTCCTCCACACCTCTGCGCAGGTAGGTGGAAATGGCTGAGTGACTCACCCTCCCTGCTCCCGCCGTGTGAAGACGCCGTTAGCTACTACAAGCAGTTTGGACGAACACTTGGTTTCACCACTGCAGCGGGACGACGTTTCCGCAAGTTTCTGGATGAGCATTTGGAGCTTTTCCTCTGGCCTGCGGGCGTCAAGGCAAGCATGGACAGTGTCATCTGTATCTGTATGATTGGATCTGCCCAGCCCCTCACAAACAAGAATAAATCATTGGGTATTTTAACATTTATACCGCAAACAAAAAAGCAATGAATCTAACAAGTACCAATACCAAAAAATGACTAAAAACAACCCACTGGTTTACAGAGCAACGCACAGAATGGCTCAGTTGTGCAAAACAATAGCTGATGACAGAAGCATTGTTAGAGCTGTAGAAAAAAACGTCAGCGACATCATCAACAACAACCAGAGGTTAAGGCTTTACAATTCAATTCAAACAAGGCTCCATGACCAGAAATACAGACTCCATACAACACAGTACAAAGGTCTCCACCAGAAAGAATCACACAGCCAGGTGAAGAGCTGCAACAAAGCAGGCTATAATAATTAACATTTCTTGGTAGATTTAGCTACAGACCCATGTGTTATACTTCCTGAGAACTTGTTTGACAGTTCGATACAGATATTAGTGCCTGACGCCCTGTTCCGTGACTCTGCTCACTGCAGGCAGACAGAGATCTGTCGGCCAAAGGCGAGGATGGACGGCTGTACCACTGGATCCTCCCCTCCTTCTTTCAGCTGCTCAAAGACCTGGTGCAGGAGCAACGGGAGTTCGCCATCGTGTTCCGTACGTTCGGAACGGACCTTCCTCGCGTGCTGAGAGCTGTGAACAGGGCCCTCGTTGAAGGGGCCCATCCACTGTTCCCTGATCTGCCTGACCTGATGGTAAAAACACACTTACACATTCACGAGGCCATGACTTATAGTTGCGTTTAGTTGGATGTCATTGGAGTGAAAATGTGAAGGAACGATTCAAGTCTTTGAACGCAAGTATTTGTAAAAATGTTGTTTTAATTTATCAAACAGAGATACAGTGTATAGTCTGATAGCTGTGTTGGTGGGTGGAAAGATGTCCTCTTAAAGAGCGTGACCTTTCTGTGGCCTTAACCACAGGCGCCCCCCCCACTGACTCACACACGTGACTCCCCTCCCTCTCAGAGGGCTTTGTGCTTTTTGTACCTGTTAGCCTGCTGGAGTGGAACACATTCGGTCTGAGAGAATCGTGGGGTGGAATGGATGGAGGATGTTGCGGGGGGGAGTCCAGGCGCCTGACAAGTGAACCTGTCAGGCGGAGTGAGCTGAGTGGGGGAGAGCACTGACAGTCTCCTGTCACATGCTGTTCATCTAAGCGTTGGGATAAAAGGACGAGGGGGAGGGGAGTCAATCAAGAGCCCAAGCGAGATTGTTAGGTGTTTGAACTTGGTTTGCTTTGATGCCTCAGTGGTTTCCTGGGGGAAGCTGAAGGACGGCAGATGAGTTGGGTGCTTTGGGAAATGTTCTCTTTATGAACGGCAGTGGCGTTTTAT